>NW_028137294.1:0-14354 GCF_965140915.1 Aythya marila | reverse complement strand
GGGGCGAGGCGCGCGGAAAGAGGCCGCGGGGAGGGGAGGGGAAAGGGGGGGGGGGAATTAAAGGAGCAACGCCCCCTGGCTGTGGGCCCCCCCCCACCTGCAGGGCCGCCATGGAGCTGGGGGCCGGGATGGAGCTGGGCGCAGAGATCGAGCTGCGGGAGGGGCCCCCCGAGGAGCCGCCGGTTACCTTGGTAACGGGGGGGGGCACCGGGGGGGGCGGGGAGGGGTGGGGGGGGGCCTAGGGGGCAATGGGGGAGGGCTGGGGGGGGGAGTGGGGGGGGGTCGGGAGGGGGCCTGAGGGGGCTGGGGGGCCTGGGGGGGTCCTGGGGGTCTGGGGGGGGGCAAAGGATGAGATCGGGGGGTTGGGGGGTCCTGGGGGGGGGCTGGGGGTGTTTATAGGGCAGTTGGGGGGGGTCCGGGGGCCTGCGGGAGGGGTGGGGGGCTTTGGGGGGGGCTTGCGGGGGTCTTGGGGGGGTTGTGGGGGACTGGGGGGGCGAAGGATGAGATCGGAGGGCCTGGGGAGGGGCTTGGGGGGTTTCGGGGGGGTGGGGAGTGTCCTGGGGGGGTCATGAGGAGCTGGGGGGGGGGCAAAGTCCGGGATGGGGCTGCGGGTGTTTGGGAGGGGGGCTGGGGGGTTTTGGGGGGCCCGGGGGGGTCTGAAGGATTGGATCGGGGGGGCTGGGGGGGTCCTGAGGGCTGGGGGGGCTCTAAAGGGCAGGATCGGGGGGGCCTGGAGGTGCTGGGGGGGCTCAATACTGCTGGGGGGGGGCTCTTGGGTACTTGGGGGGGGTCCTGGAGGGGGCTACAAACTCCGGGGGGGGGAAGGTCCCAGATTTGGGGTTCCCCGCCCTATTTCTGACCCCCCCCAACCCCATTTGTGCCCCCCCCAACCCAATTTTTTTACCCCCCCCAGGAAAACGCCCGCAACTGCCTGTGCCTCGAGGGCCTCCCGGACTCCAGCAGCGACGAGGCCGACGCCGCCGACACCGACACGGGGGGGCTCCCGCTGCCCCTCCCCCGCTTCCCTCGCCCCCCTCCGCCACCCCCACGACC
This sequence comes from Aythya marila, assembly GCF_965140915.1. Lineage (NCBI taxonomy): Eukaryota > Metazoa > Chordata > Aves > Anseriformes > Anatidae > Aythya > Aythya marila. The sequence continues at coordinate 13,301 of NW_028137294.1, read as the reverse complement.
CCACCCCCCCCACGCCCCCCCACCCCCTCCTTGCCCCCCCCCCGCCCCCGCTGCGTCCTCTGCGGCAAACGTTTCAGCCGCCCGGGCCGCCTGGCGCTCCACAACGCCTGGCACGCGCGGCGCTGCCGCCACCGGGACCCCCCCCCGGCACCACCGGGAGCCCCCCGCCCCGAGCTGGCCACCACCGAGGATGAGGATGAGGAAGAGGAGGATGAAGAGGAGGCCTTGCTGGAGCCCTTCCCGGCCCCGGTGGCGCTGGACGGCACCGTGCTGGTGGCGGCGGTGCCGGTGGAGGAGGTGCCGTACCCCCGAACCGGGGGCACCGGGGCACCGGTGACGCTGGACGTGGTGGCACCGCTGGCGCTGGATGGTGTCACCCCGCTGGCGCTGGACGGCGTGGCACCGCTGGCACTGGACGGCGTGGCGCCGGTGCTGCTGGACGGCGTGGCCCTCCCAGTTGCCCCAGTACCAGTGCCGGTGGCTCCGGTCCCGGTGTCCCCGGTGCCGGTGGCGGCCGCGTCCTTCCCGGTGGCGGTGCTGGAGGAGCCGTGCGCGGCCGAGGCGCTGCAGGCGGTGCTGGAGGTTTGCTACCCCAGTCCCGGCACCGCTCCCAGTCCCGTTCCCAGTCTGGATACTGGTCCCGGCACCGCTCCCAGTCCCGGTACTGGTCCCGGTGCCGAGGCGGCGGAGGAGCCGTGCGTGCCGGTGCTGGAGGTGGAGTACCCGGTGCTGGACGAGGCCGAGCTGGGCTACGCGGCGCTGGACGAAGCCTTCGCGCCCCCCCCCGGGGCCGCCCCCGGCTGCCACCCCTCCGGGCCGGGCCCCCCCCCGGGCGGCCGTGGTGCTGAGGGTGGTGGCGGGAGGGGGGGGGGGGCGCCGGTGGTGCTGCTGCAGCTGCCCCCCGGGGGGGGCGAGACTCAGTAAAAGGAAAGGAGACCGGTGGCGGAGTGTTTTGGTTTTTTTTTTGGGGGGGGGGAATTGGGGAAAATAGGGCAGAATTGGGGAAAATAGAATTTAATATTTTTGGGGGGCTGGTTGTTGGTGGTACGGGGTTTTGGGGGGGGAAAAATTAGCCTGAAAGTGGGAAAAATTGAATTTTTTTTATTGGGGGGGGGCTGTCTGATGGTACTGGGGGGGAGAAAAATGCCCTAAAATTGGAAAAATTGAATTTAATATTTGGGGGGGGTCTTTGATGGTTCTACAGGGTTTGAGTGGGGGAAAAAATAGCCTAAAAGGGGGAAAAATTAAATTTGTTAGGTGGGGGGGAGCTGTCTGATGGTATTGGGGGCTGGGGTGGGGGGAAATACCCTAAAATTGGGAAAAATGGAAATTAATATTTGGGGGGGGGCTGTTTGATGGTGTTATGGGGTTTGAGGTGGGAAAAATACCCTGAAAGGGGGGAAAATTGACTTTATTAATGGGGGGGGGGGCTCTGTCTGAGGGTGATGGGGGGGTTGAAGGGATAAAACACCCTAAAATGCCCAAAATAAAATTTATTTGGGGCGGGGGACACACAGGGACGCCCCCCCAGAGTCCCCCACCAGTCACCAGGGGGACCTGGGGGGGGAGGCATCACAGCACCCCCCCCACCCCGGGGGGCTCATCCAGGCCCCCCCCAGTTCCTCTGAGCCCGGGGGGGGTCCCGGGGGGGTCGGGGCCCGGTGCCCCCCCCCACCCAAAGCCCCCCGCAGCCCCTCCATGGCCCTGCTCCAGGCGCCGCAGCCGGGCCTGGGCCTGGCGCTGCCCCTCGGCCACCGCTGCCACTGCCGCCAGCACCTGGGGGGGGGGGCAACACCGTGTGTGACCCCCCCCTCAAAAAAAAATAATAAATAAAATAAAATAAAATTAAAAAATCCGCCCCCCCCAACCTTGTCCAGGGTGACCTCGGGCTCGGCCTCCTCCTGCAGCCGCCGGTGCCGCCGCCGGGCCTGGCGGAAACTTTTTGGGGGGGCACAAAAAAAAAAAAAAAAAAAAAAAAAAAGGGTTGGGGGGGTCCCAAGCTGTGTCCCCCCTCCCCAAATTAAACCAATCTCACCCCTCGATGGCCGCCAGCAGCCGCCGCTCCAGGCGCCAGCGCCCCGGGGTGCCGGGGGGGGCCCGGTGCAGCCTCCAGGCCGCCTGCAGCACCCCCGCGGCCAGCGCTCGGACCTGGGGGGGGGACAGAGAAAAGACCCCCCCTTGTCCTTCAGTGTCCTCCCCCCCCCCACGAATAAAGGGGGTTCTGAGCCATTTTGGGGTGCCCCCCCCTCAAATCCCAGCCTTACTTGGCCTCCCCCCCCCCAGCACCTCGGTAAGATTTACAAGTTCTGGGATCCTCCCCCCAAAAAATATTATTTTTCTGACAGGATGTGACCCCCCCCAAAAAAATTATACCCCCCCAGTTTGTGCCCCCCCCAATTATGTCCCCCTCCCCAATTTGTGCCCCCCTTCCCCAAATTGGGCTCCCCAAATCGCCACCCCCATGCCACCTCCATCCCGCGCTCCCCACCAAACCGCCCATTTTTGGGGCTTCTCCCCCAAATTTCTGTGCTCCCCCCGGGATATTTGCCCCCCCCCCGGGACATTTGTGCCCCCCCCCGGGGTTATTTGTGCCCCCACCCCAATTATTCCCCCCTGAAACCCCCCCCAAAAAAATCTCCCCCAAAGCCACCTCCGCCCCGCGCTCCCCACCAAACCGCCCATTTTTGGGGCTTCTCCCCCCAAATTTCCGTGCCCCCCCCGGGCCGTTTACCCCCCCCCCAGTTAATTTGTGCCCCCCCCACCTTTTTTTGGCTGCGGGCCCCACCACCAGCCCGTTCAGCGCCCGCTCGGCCCGGGTGAACTCGAGGTGCCGCGCGGCCACGGCCACCAGCAGCGCGGTGCAGCAGACGCCCTGGGGACGGGGGCAATTGGGGGGCAACTGGGGGGCTCCGGGGGGGGGATTTATTTCGGGGGGGGTCACACACCCACCATGATGCCCGTGGCCAGGCAGACGAGGCGGCCGCAGACGGTGCGTGGCACCGTGTCCCCGTAGCCCACGGTGAGGAAGGTGACGGGGACGAGCCACAGCCCCGCCGCCAGGTCCCAGGGGCCCTCCGCAGCCTCCCTTTATTTATTTTTTTTTTTTTGGGGGGGGGGCAACGATGGCACCCCCAGGACCCCCCCCCCTTAAACACCTCCCTTCCCCAGGGACTCCCTTCTTAAAGACCCCATAGAGAGCCCCAGCGGTAGAGACCCCCTCAGGACCCCCCGTAAGTCCCCCGTACACCCCAGGACCCCCTCAGACCCCTCCCCCCAGGACCTCAGAGACCCCCCCCCAGGACCCCAAAGAGCCCCCCCAGGACCACCCCAAACCCCATACAGCCCCTACAGACCCCCATGCCCCCATAACCCCCCAAATCCCCCCATAACCCCCCCAAAACCCCCTCAACCCCCCCAAATCCCCCCCAACTCTCCCATAACCCCCATAACCCCCCAAATCCCCCCCCAGGGACCCCATAACCCCCCCCCCCGGACCCAAAATCCCCCCCAACCCCCCCATAGCCCCCCAAATCCCCATATATGCCCCCCAAACCCCCCAATATTCCCCCCCAGGACCCCCATATGCCTCCCCAGACCCCCCAGTTCCCCCCCCCAGACCCCAAATCCCCCCCCCAGACACCCCAAATCCCCCCCCCAGACCCCCCAATCCCCCCCCCAGACCCCCCAGTTCCCCCCCCAGACCCCAAATCCCCCCCCCAGACACCCCATATCCCCTCCCCAGACCCCAAATCCCCCCCCAGACCCCCCAATTCCCCCCCCAGACCCCAAATCCCCCCCCCCCAGCACCCACCTCTCGCAGGCCGCCAGCAGCCAGGCCCCCAGCAGCCAGGCCCCCCCCGCGGCCCCCAGCAGCACCCCGGTGGGGTGACGCCAGAGGAGGGCGCGCAGGGCGAAGGGCCCCCCCACGGCCACGGCCCCCAGCGCCCCCAGGCTCCCCGCCGCCGCCCCCCCCCCGGGGACCCCCAGCAGGGCGCGGGGGGCCAAGGCCAAGCGGCCCAGCATGGCCAGGGCCAAAGCCCGGCGCCAGGGGCCGGGGGGGGGCGGGCAGGGCCCCCCCGGCAGCCCCCGCACCCCTGGGTGCAGGGCGCACAGCCCCAGCTCCAGCAGCACCCACAGCGCCCGCCGGGGGGGGGGCAAGGCCGCCCGCCAGTCCTGGGTGCCCGCGTCCAGCATGGCCAGCTGGGGGGGGAATGGGGGGGTCAGGGGGGAACATGGGGGCCGGGGGGGGGCACTTGGGGGGGCATATGGGGGGTTGGGGGGCATATGGGGGGGCAACGGGGAGTTCAGGGGGGTTGGGGGGGGTCTGAGGGGGCATATGGGTGGGCAACAGGGGGGTCAGGGGGGTTGGGGGGCACTTGGGGGGGCATATGGGGGGGTCGGGGGGGCATATGGGGGGGGCAACAGGGGGTTCAGGGGGGTTGGGGGGTCTGGGGGGGCATATGGGGGGGGGCAACAGGGGGTCAGGGGGGTTGGGGGGCACTTGGGGGGGCATATGGGAGGTCGGGGGGGCATATGGGGGGGGCAACAGGGGGTCAGGGGGGTTGGGGGGGCACTTAGGGAGGCAACGGGGGGGTCAGGGGGGCATATGGGGGGGCAACGGGGGGTTCAGGGGGGTTGGGGGGTCTGGGGGGGCACATGGGGGGTCGGGGGGGCATATTGGGGGTCAGGGGGGGCATATGGAGGGCACATGGAGGCAAAGGGGGGACAGGGGGCGTCTGGGGGGGTCGGGGGGGTTAAGGAGGGGACACGGGGGGGGCAAAGAGGGGGGACAAAGGGCGGGGTCGGGGGGGTCAAAGGGACAAAGGGGGGGGTCAGGAGGGGTCAAGTGTGGGGGGGAACCAAGGGAGGGGGGGGGAGCTGGTTTTGGGGGGCAGAACCCAGGTGTGGGGGGGGGCCAGGTGCGTGCCCCCCGGTGACCCCGTGCCCCCCCGGTGACCCCATGTTCCCGTGCCCCCCCCGTGCCCCCCCCACCTGCAGGCGCAGCCCGTGGTAGCGCAGCAGCAGCAGCAGCAGCGCCGCGGTCGAGGCCGCCATCAGCAGCTCCAGCAGGAAGATGCAGCCCTGCCACTGCGGGGGGGGGCACGGCTGGGCCCCCCCCCGTCACACCCCCCCCCCTCGGTGTGTGTCCCCCCCACCCCGGGTCACCCCCCCCAAAAAAAATAAAACACCCCCCAAAGCCGCAGGGACCAGCAGGGGATACAGAAGCCTCCCCCCCCCGGTCTATATTGACCCCGTAGAGCCCCCCCTCCTTGTTCCTTAATGCCCCCCCGGCCCTAAATGCCCCCCCCTTGTGTTTTAGTGCCCCCCCACACCCCAAAATCACCCCCAAAGTCCCAGACGGGGACTAAGAACCCCCCCCCTCCTGACCCATATGGACCCCATAGAGCCCCCCCTTGCCTCTTAGTGCCCCCCCAAATGCCCCCTCTTGCCCCTTAGTGTCCCCCCCGCCCCAAAATGCCCCCCCCTTGTCCTTTAGTGCCCCCCCCGTCCCCAAAATCACCCCCAAGGTCCCAGCAGGGGACTCAGAACCCCCCCCCCCGGCCCATATGGACCCCATAGAGCCCCTCCTGCCCCCCCTCTTACCCCTTAATGCCCCCCCCTTGCCCCTCAGTGCCCCCCCCGCCCCAAAACGCCCCCCCCCCCGTGCCGTACCTGGCAGCGCCCCCCCGCCAGCAGCTCCGTGTGCGCCACCATCGCCCCCAGCCCCAGGGCGGCCGCCCCCAGCGCCCCCCGCGCCGCCCCCGCCGCCCCCCCCAGCAGCCGCTGCCGCCGGCCCAGAGCCTCCATTTGGGGGGGGGGGCACGGCCACGTGTGGCCCCCCCCACGGTGGCCCCAAACCCAGTGAGTCACCGAGGGGCCCCCGCTGAGTCACTGGGAGGGACTGGGAGGAACTGGGAGGGACTGGGAGCCCCCCCCCCGCGCAGGCAGCGATAACGGGTGAGAGTTTATTAACGGCCGGGTTATAATTAACGAGGGGGGGGACACAAATGGGGAGGTTTGTTTTTTTTTTGGGGGAGGGGGGGGCACGGGGACATGCCCCCCACCCCCCCCCAGTACATCGGGGCCCCCCCCCTCCGAGGTGGGGGGGGCGGTGGCACCGGCGCCGTCGGCATGCGGGGGGGGGCGGTGAGGGCCGGGGGGGCGTCAGGCCAGTGCCAGCACTGGGGGGGCACGGGGGGGGGTCAGGGCAGTGCCCCCCACCGTGACCCCAAATCCTCCCCCCCACACTTTGTGGCCCCCCCCTTGTCACCCCAAATCCCCCCCCCGCTTTATGACCCCCCCATGACCCCAAATCCTCCCCCCTCCGCTTTGTGGCCCCCCCCTTTATGCCCCCAAATCTCTCCCCGCTTTTTGTGCCCCCCCCCCTTATGACCCCCCCTAATTTACTCCTCTTTGTGCCCCCCCCCCTTTTTGTTACCACCCCCGGTGCCCCCAAATCCCACCCCCTTTTATGACCCCCCCCCTTTTTGTGCCCCCCCCATGTCCCCAAATCCCTCCCCATTTCCCCATGTGCCCCCCCTTTTATTTTTTTATTATTATTATTTTTTTTTACACCCCCCCATTTTTTTTTACCCCCCCCTTTTTTTTTGCCCCCCTTCCCCCTCCCTTTGTCACCTCCCCATGCCCCCACACCCCCCCCTGTGCCCCCATTTTTATTGTTTTACCCCCCATTTTTTTTATACCCCCCCCATTTTTATTTTCACACCCCCCCTTTTATTTTTAGCCCCCCCCCTTTATTTTTAGCCCCCCCCCCGCACCGGTCAGGGCCTCCTGAGCAAAGTACTTGACGTCCACATCTTGGTCCTGGGTCAGCTTCTCCAGCACCGGCTTCACCTCGTTCTGCAGCGTCCTGGGGGGGGGACACACAACGGGGGGGGGACACACGGTGACAAAGGGGACGGGGGGGTGGCGGGGGGGGTTTTGGGGCGGGGGGGGCACGCACCCGCTGTCCAGGATGGGCCCGATGCGCTGCAGGGACTTGGCCACGTTGAAGCGGACGTTGGCCACGGCGTCGGCCGCCATGCGCAGCACCGTGGGCAGCATCTGCTTGGTGGTGATCTCCTGCCCGCACACCTCCGACAGCACCTGGGGGGGGTTTGGGGGAAATTCGGGGGGTTTTGGGAAAATTTGGGACATTTGGGGAAAATTCAGGGGGTTTTGGGGCAATTTGGGGGTGTTTTGGGGGGTATGAGGGGATGATAGGGGGAAGGGAGCGTTGCGGTGGGACGCTGAGGATGGAGAGCCCTGGAGACACCTTGGGGACATTTTGGGAATGTTTGGGGACATTTTGGGGTGTTTTGGAGCAATTTGGGGTGGTTTGGAGTGTTTTGGGGCAATGGGGGGAATGAGGGGACGATAGGGGGACAATAGGGGCAGGGGGAAGGGAGCAAACCCCAACATCCCCATAGGGACCCCAAAGTCACAGTGGGCTGTTGGTGCTGGAGACCCTTGGGGACGTTTTGGGGACATTTAGGGCCGTTTGAGGGCCATTTAGGGCCGTTTGAGGGCCATTTTGGGGACAATTTGGGGCATTTTGGGGCCGCTCACGTTGATGCAGAAGAGCGTGGTCATGCGGTGCAGGTAGTTGGGGTCGGTGGCCATGGCCAGCACCTTGGGGACGATGGTGCCCTGCGCCCAGTCCTGCCCGAAGCGCTCCACCAGTTTGCGCAGGTTACTGGTGGCCGCCTCCCGGATGGCGTACACTGCCGCACCAGTAAGCACCAGTAAGGACCAGTCGCACCAGTAAGCACCCGTAGAACCCCCCTAGGGCTCACTGACAGCCTCCCAGTGCTCCCAGCAGCCCCCCAGGCTCCCAGTATCCCTCTCCAGTGCTCCCAGTAACTCTTCTCACTTCCAGTCCACCCCTCAAAGGATCCCAGTCCCCTCCCAGTGCTCCCAGTGCCACGCACCGTGGTCGACCAGCCAGGCCATGCAGAGCGAGTTCAGCTTCTCGTCAAAGAACTCCACACCCTGGGGGGGACAGGACACATGGACCAGTGCTCCCAGTGTCCTCCCAGTACACCCCAGTGCCCTTCCAGACAGCTCCACCTCCCTCCCAGTGTCCCCCAGTCGCCTCACAAACACCTAAACCGCCCTTCTGGCAGCTCCCAGTGCCCCCAGTTCTACCCGAGCCCCCTCCCAGCACCCACCAGTTCCCTCCCAGTGCCCCCAACCACCCCCCCAGTCCCTCCCAGTGTCCTCCAGTCCCCTCCCAAACACCCCCAGCCACTCCCAGTCTCCTCCCAGTGCCCTCCCGAAGACCTAAGCCACCCTTCTGGCAGCTCCCAGTCACCCCCATTCTCCCCCCAGCCCTTCCCAGTCCTATCCCAGTGCACCCCCAGCCCCTCCAAGTTGCTCCCAGCCCCTCCCAGTCCCTCCCAGTGCCTCCCAGTGCCCACCAGCTGCCCGGCCAGCAGGGGCATGTACTCGATGATGGCCAGCCGCACGCGCCACTTGGCGTCCTCGGCCAGCTCGACGATGGCGGGGAGCAGCGACTGCGAGAGCTGCCGGATGCCGATCACCTCATTGACGCAGTCCAGGTTGGAGATGATGTTGAGCCGCACCTCGGGGCACTGGGGGGGGGGGACACCGAGGTTGGGGACACCCCCGGGGGGGGCACAGAGCTTGGGGACACCCCCCAAGGGGACCGGGGTTGGGGACAGCACCGGGGGACGCTGCCGGGATCGGGAACCGGGATTGGGAACCGGGATCGTCCTCGCGTCCTGCCCCTCGGGGCTGTCCCCAAAGTGCCCCCCCAGCCCCAAATTGTGCCCCCCCCACTCGGTGACGCTGTCCCCGTGTCCCCAAGGGTCACCTCGTCCTTGAGCTGCGCCAGGAAGAGGGGCAGGAGGTGCTCCACCGTGTTGTCCTTGCCCAGGATGGGCGACAGCCCCATGATGACCGAGGCCAGCGCCGACTTGACGTGCTGGTTGGCGTCCGACACCAGCTCCTGGGGGGGGCAAAAAGGCAGCGGGGGGGTCCCCAAAATGCCCCAAAACCTCCCCAAAATGTCCCCGAGGTGTCCCAGACCCTACCTTGATGCAGGGCAGGATCTGGCCCATGATGACAGCTTCACGGCAGTCGGGGGACAAGTTCTCACAGAACTCTGGGGACAGCGAGGAAAAGCTTCAATAGGGACATCGAGGGGGGGGGCAAAATAATTTTGGGGACCCCCCGGGGGGGCTGCAGCTGACCTTTGACCTTGTGGGAGGCGGCCGCCCGCACCTCGGCCTCGCAGTCCTTCATCAGGTTCTGGAAGGCGCCCACCAGGTCGCTCTTGGTGATCTCAGGGCCCACCGCCTTCTGCAGCTGGGGGGGGCACGGGGGGGCAGGAGTCAGTTTTTTGGGGGGGGGTGGGAGTCATTGGGGGGGGGGCACGAGGCAGTTTGGGGAAGGGAAAGAGTTGTTTGGGGGGAGCATGAGTCATTTTGGGGGGGGCCAGAAGCCATTGGGGGGGGGGGCAAGAGGCATTTTGGGGGGGGGGGCGAAGCCATTTGGGGAGGGGCGCAGGAATCCTTTAAGAGGGGCAAAGCCTTTGGTGGGGGGGCTGAAACCATTTAAGGAAGGACCTAAATTATTTTGGGGTGGGGGGTGGGCACAAACCATTTAGGGGGGTCGAAGCCATTTAAGGGGGGACAAAAATCATTTTGGGGGGGGTCACAACCCATTTGGGGGCGGATTTGGGGCATTTAGGGCCACGTGTTCGGGGATTTATGGGGCGAGGGGGATCTGTGGGGTGGGTGAGGTGCACGGGGGGGACACGAGGGGCGCGGGGGGGCGTTTTCGGGGGGGCCCCCACCTCGGTGAACTTGTCGGCCACCATGTAGCGCACGCGCCAGGACTTGTCCTCGGCCGCCTGGCGCAGCGTGGGCATGACGAGCGCCTCCAGGTCCTCGTGGGGCAGCAGCTGCGCGATGTTCACGCACGCCTCCACCGCCAGCAGCCGCACCGAGTCCTGGGGGGGGGCACGGGGGGGTCACCGGGGGCTCGCAGAGCCTTTTTAGGGTGTGTTTAGGGTTTTTTTGGGGGGTCCGACCTGCTCGTCGGAGGCCAGGTTGGAGAACATGGGGATGATCTCGCTCTTGACGTGCTCCAGCTCCAGCACCTTGGCGAACTCGCCCAGCTTGGAGGCGGCCGCGCGCCGAACCATGGGGGTGTCGTCGGAGCACAGGTTGCGGAAATACCTGGGGGGGGGGGACAGGGGGACACGGGGACATCAGGACAGCCACCCTCGGGGCTCCCCGGGGGGGTTTGGGGCCACTGGAAGCAGCTCGGGGGCACCATGGGGGATTTGGGGCCACCACGGGATGGGTTATGGGGTGAGCACGGCCACGGGGGGGGTTTTGGGTTGAGGAGGGAATGGGGGCACCCCAGGGATAATTGGGGGGGGGTTGGGGCCTCCAGGGATTGCATCAGGGCCACTGGAACTGGGTTGGGGCCACTGGGAAGTGCAACGGGGCCACCAGAAGTGGATTGGGGCCACCGGGGACCAGGCTGGGATCTCCAGGAACCTCATCGGGGCCACTAAATCCAGATGGGGGCCACTGGGGAGCACACTGCTGCCTTTGTGGCCTCATGGGGGGGGTCCCGAGACCCATTTGGGGTCGTGGGGGGGCCACTCACTGCCACAGCTTGGCCTTGACGGGGCTGGGAACCACATCACGGCCACTAAACCCAGACCAGGGCCACTAAACCCACACTGGGGCCACCAGTGACCCCTCTGGCACCACCGTGGCCCCGTGGGGGGGTTCCCCAGGCCCATTTGGGGTCCCGGGGGGGCACTCACTGCCTTAGCTCGGCCTTGACGGGGCTGGAGACGCGGGGGTAGCAGACGCTGAAGAGGCCGCAGGCGGAGGTGCGGGAGGTGAACCAGTCGCCCCCCGCCAGGCGCTTGACCAGCGGCACGAAGTGGCCCTCCAGGTCGGGGGGGGCGTGCTCGTGGGACACCGCCCGCAGCGACTCCACCGCCTTGTCCCGCACCACCGTCTCCTCCACCGTGGCCAGGCTCTCCAGGGGGGGCTGCGGGGGGAAAGGGGGCGTCGGGGGGGGGGCTTCGGGGGGGGGAAGAAGCCACTGCGGGACCCCCCCAGGGCCCAAATCCTGCTAAAAGGGGCCCAAATCCCAATAAAAAGGGCCAAAATCCACCAAAAGGGACCCAAATCCCAATAAAAGGGGTCCAAATCCTAATAAAAGGGGCCCAAAATTCCTTCCAAAGGGGGTCCCCAATCCCTACTAAAAGGGGACCCCCCCCGGCATCCCAATGTCCCCCCAGAACCCCCCCCAGAAGCCCCCAGAGCCTCTCAGGGCATCCCACTACCCCCCAAAGCCCCCCCAGGGCACCTCAGGACCCCCTAAACCCCCCAGAGCCCCCCAAGGCAACCCAGTACCCCCCAAACCTCCCCCAAAGCCCCCCCAGGACATCCCAGGACCCCCCCAAATCCCCCAGAGCCCCCCCCAGGGCTCTCTGGGGGGGACCACAATACCCCCCAGCTCCCCCCCACCCCACCTTGTGGCCTCATCACCCCCCAAATGCCCCCCCCAGACACCCAAATGTCCCAGGGGGCTGAGGTGGACCCCCCAATTTTTTTTTTTTTGGGGTGGGGGTCCCGGGGGGGCCGTACCAGCAGGCAGTGGACGAACTCGGGGCCCCCCACCAGGGCGGTGAAGGTGCCCAGCTGCTCCGCCAGCGCCAGCAGCACCTCGTCCTCATCGTAGATGGTGTCTGGGGGGGAGGCAAAACGGGTCACAGCCCCCCCAAAATGTAACCCCCCCCCCCATTAACCCCCCCGTTACCTGTCAGGGACACGTCACAGACCCTCCCTTTATTTTTACCCCCCTTAAAGCACCCTGGGGGGCCCTGAGGACCCCAAAACATGCCCCCACCCCCCAATTTTGCCCCCCTGTCCTCAAATTTTGCCCCCCCGTCCCCAAATTTCCCCCCCCCATTATTTAACCTCCCCATTACCCATCACAGCCCCCCCCAACCCCCTAACCCCCCACACAACACCCTGGAGGGGTGGGGGGGCCCCTGAGGACCCCCAAACGGTGCCCCCACCCCCCAATTTTGCCCCCCCGTCCCCAAATTTGCCCCCCCCCCCAAATTTGCCCCCCCCCCCCAAATTTGCCCCCCCTACCTGTGAGGAAGGGCAGGAGCTCGCTGCGGGTGCGCTCCACGCCCAGCGCCAGCGCGATGGTGGACAGCTTCTTGATGCTGTTCAGGCGCAGCTGTAAAAAGGGGGCCCGGGGGGGGTCAGGGGGGCTTTTATTGCCCCCCCCGGGGTAAATCTGCCCCCCCCGGGGCAAAATGGGGCAGCGAGGGCCGGAACTGCCCCCTCCCCGCGCGCCGCCCAATCAGCGGCCTCGTCTCATCGCTGCTGCGGCGGGAGGAGCCCCGCCATTGGCTGCTCGCCGCCAGCTCCCGCCCCTCGGCTGTGCCGCCCGCGCTGATTGGCCGACGGGCGCCATCGAGCGGCCAATCGCGCGGCGCCGCCGCGCTGCCCCGCCCGCAGGGGGCGCCGCGGAGAGGGAGGGGAGCGCCGGGGCGCGGGGAGCCAATCAGCGGCGGCCTTACAAAATGAATGGGCCGAGCAGACCAATGGGGGCGCGCCTCTCACCCCCGCCGCGGCCGAAGGGGGGACGGAGCCCCCCGCGATGTAACGCGGCTCCCCACAGGCCCCCCGCGAGGGCCGCAGCCAATGGGAGAGGCCGTTACAGCCGAGGGGGAGCCGAGGGGGAGCTGAGGCGGCGGCGGCCGCCATTTGGCGGAGCCGGGAGCGGGAGCGGGCCCCGGGGGCCGCCGCGCGGTACCTGCACGTCCTCGTTGCGCAGCTCGTCGATGAGGACGGCGATGGGGTAGAGCGAGTCATCGCCGTCCGCCGCCGCCATCTTCGCCGCCGCCCCGGCTCTGCGGGGCCACACGGGGCCGCCCGCACCGCCTTTGCAGGGGCTTTCGGCGCTCTCATTGGTCGACGCGGCGCCTGATCCCGCCCCCCGGCGATTCTCATTGGCTGCTCCGCCCGCCCGTCGCTCGGCTCCCCATCCCGCCGCTGGCCCCGCCCCCTGCGGCCCGTCGAGCGTTCTGATTGGTCGTCGGGGTTTGAGCGACGGGGGGCGGGGGGGCGGGGCGAGGCGTTGCCAGGCAACGCGGTGCCGCCGCCGCGCGCCCGTCTCCAGGGCGACGGCGTCGTCGCGGCTTCGCGCGCGGCGGTGACGTCACCCCCTCCCGGGCAGTGACGTCACTCCGGCGGTGACGTCACGGCCGCGCGGGGGGCGAGCTCTTC
>NW_028137296.1:210000-221904 GCF_965140915.1 Aythya marila | reverse complement strand
TGGGTTCTCGTTGGTTATCATGTTGGAAAAGGGTACATTGTGGGTTTTGGAGAGCATCAGGTAGGTTTAGGGGTACTTTTGGGTTGGGTCTATGGCTTTTTGGGTTTTCTTTCATTTTGGGGAATGATCCTGTTATTTTTCGGGTGTTTTTGACGTGTTTTGGGGTCTCCATTAGGTTTTGTTGGGTTCTTGTTTGTCATTATGTTAAATAGGTGTGGATTGTGGGTTTTGCAGAATATCAGGTTTGTTTAAGGGTTTTTTTTAGGGTTAAATCATGGCATTTTGTATTTTTTTAGGATCTGGGTTGATTTTGGTGTGTTTTTGACGTGTTTGTGGGTCTCTGTTAGGTTTCGTTGGGTTTTCCGTGGTCATCATGGTGGAAAAGTGTAAATTGTGGGTTTTGGAGAACATCGGGTAGGTTAAGGATGGGTTTGGATTGGATCTATGGTATTTGGGGATTTCTTCTGTTTTCTGGAGGTGTTCCTGTTCTTTTTTGTTTTTTTTATTGACATAGTTTGGGGTCACCGTTTGGTTTCGTTGGTTTTCCTTTGTCATCCTGGTGGAAAATTGTAGATTGTGGGTTTTGGAGAACTTCATGTAGGTTTAGGGGGACTTTTGGGGTGGATTCAAGGTATTTGGGCTTTTCTTCTGTTTTTTGGTGTGATCCCGTTCTTGTTTGGGGTGTTTTTGACGTGTTTTGGGGTCTCCGTTGGGTTTTAGTTGGGTTCTTGTTGGTCATCATGTTGGAAAGTGGTAAATTGTGGATTTTGGAGAACATAGGTGAGTTTAACGTTTTTTTTTGGTGGTGAATCTATGGTTTTGGGGGATTTCTTCTTTTTTTTTAGTGTTTTCTTCTGGTTTTGGGGCGGTCCCCTTTTTTTTGGGGGGATGTTCTTGACGTGTTTTGGGGTCTCCGTTGGGTTTTGTTGGGTTCTTGTTGGTCATTATGTTAAATAGGAGTGGATTGTGGGTTTTGGAGAACATCAGGTAGGTTTAAGATTTTTTTGGGGGTTAAATCACGTTTTTTCTTCTGATCCGGTTCGCTTTTGGGGTGATTTTTTAACGTGTTTTGTGGTTTTCGTTGTGCTTCGTGGAGTTCCTAATGGTTTTAATGGTGGTTGGGAGTGGACTTTAAGATTTGGAGAACATCAGGTATGTTTAGGGTGGTTTTGTATTGGATCCGTGCTTTTTGGGGTTTTCTTTCATTTTGGGGGGTGATCACATTCTTGTTTGGGGTGTTTTTGACATGTTTTGGGGTCTCCGTTGGGTTTCATTAGGTTTTCCGTTGTCATTATGGTGGAAAAGTGTAAATTGTGGGTTTTGTAGAACATGAGGTAGGTTTAGGGGGACTTTTGGGGTGGATTCATAGTATTTGGGGTATTTTCTTTTTTTTAGGGGGTGATCCTGTTCTTTTTTGGGTTGTTTTGACGTGTATTGGGGTCTCCATTGGGTTTCGTTGGTTTTTCTGTGGTCATGGTGGTGGAAAAAGGTAAATTGCCGGTTTTGATAAACTTCAGGTAGGTTAAGGGGGACTTTTGGGGTGGATTCATGGTATTTGGGGTTTTCTTCTGTTTTTTTGGGTGATCCTGTTCTTTTTTGGGTTGTTTTTGACGTGTTTTGGGGTCTCAGTTTGGTTTTGTTGGGTTTTCCATGGTCATCATGGTGGAAAAGGATAAATTTTGGGTTTTGGAGAACATCAGGTAGGTTTAGGGGGACTTTTGGGGTGGATTCATGGTATTTGGGGTTTTCTTCTGTTTTTTGGGTTGATTCCGTTCTTGTTTGGGTTGTTTTTGACGTGTTTTGTGGTCTCTGTTGTGTTTCGTTGGGTTTTCCGTGGTCATCATGGTGGAAAAGTGTAAATTCTAAGTTTTAGAGAACATCGGGTACTTTTAGGGTCTTTTTGGGGTGGATCTGTGGTTTTGGGGGATTTTCTTCCAGTTTTGGTGTGATGCAGTTCTTTTTTGGGGTGTTTTTGACGTGTTTTGGGGTCTCCGTTGGGTTTTATTTGGGTTCTTGTTGGTCATCATGGTGGAAAAGTGAAGGTTGTGGGTTTTGGAGAACATCAGGTAGGTTTAGGGGGACTTTTGGGGCAGAGTCATGTTTTTGGGGGTTTCCTTCTGTTTCTTGTGGTGGTCCCGTTGTTTTTTGGGAAATTTTTGACGTGTTTGGGGTTCTCCCTTGTGTTTTGTTGCGTTCTCTTTGGTCATCATGGTGTAAAATTGTAAATTGTGGGTTTTGGAGAACATCAGGTAGGTTTAGAGTGGTTTGGGGGTGGATCCATGGTTTTGGGGGATTTTCTTCCAGTTTTGGGGGTGATGCCGTTCTTGTTTGGGGTGCTTTTGACGTTTTTTGGGGTCTCTGTTGGGTTTCTTTGGGTTTTCTGTGGTCATGGTGGTGGAAAATTGTAAATTGCGGGTTTTGGAGAACTTCAGGTAGGTTTAGGGTGGTTTTGGGGTGGATCTATGGTATTTGGGGATTTTCATCCTGTTTTGGGTGTGATCCCGTTCTTTTTTGTGGTGTTTTTGAAGTTTTTTGGGGTCGCCGTTGGGATTTAGTTGGCTTCTCGTTGGTCATCATGGTGGAAAATTGTAAATTGTGGATTTTGGAGAACATCAGGTAGGTTTAGGGGAATTTTTGGTGTGGATCTATGTCTTTTGGGGTTTTCTTTCTTTTTGGGGTTGAACCAGTTCTTTTTTTGGGGTGTTTTTGACATTTTTGGCTTCTCCATTGGATTTTGTTGGGTTCTCGTTGGTCGTTAAGGTAAATGGGAGTGGATTGTGGGTTTTGAAGAAGATCAAGTAAGTTTAGGGTGGTTTTGGGAGGAAATTCATAGTTTTGTTTTTTTTTTCTTCTGATCCAGTTATTTTGGTGTGGTTTTAACGTGTTTTGGGGTTTCTGTTGGGTTTTGTTGGATTTCCATCGGGTTTTCTGGTGGTTGGGAATGGATTGTACATTTAGGAGAACATCAGGTAGGTTTAAGGATTATTTTGGGGTTAAATCACGTTTTTTCTTCTGATCCTGTTCGCTTTTGGTGTTTTTTTGTGGTGTTTTGGTGTTTCCGTTGCGTTTCGTTGAGTTCCTAATGGGTTTTCTGGTGGTTGGGTGTGGACTTTGGTATTTGGAGAACATCAGGTAGGTTTAGGGTGGTTTGGGGGTGGATCCATGGTTTTGGGGGATTTTCTTCCAGTTTTGGGGGTGATGCCGTTCTTGTTTGGGGTGTTTTTGACGTGTTTTGGGGTCTCCGTTGGGTTTTGTTGTGTTTTCCGTAGTCATGGTTGTGGAAAAGCGTAAATTGTGGGTTTTGAAGAACCTCGGGTATGTTTAGAGTTCTTTTGCGGTGGATCTATGGTTTTGGGGGATTTTCTTTTAGTTTTGGGTGTGATCCTGTTCTTTTTCGTGGTGTTTTTCACGTTTTTTTGGGGTGTCCGATGGGTTTTGTTGGGTTTTCCATGGTCATCATGGTGGAAAAGTGTAAATTGTGGGTTTTGGAGAACATCGGGTAGGTTAAGGATGGGTTTGGATTGGATCTATGGTATTTGGGGATTTCTTCTGTTTTCTGGAGGTGTTCCTGTTCTTTTTTGTTTTTTTTATTGACATAGTTTGGGGTCACCGTTTGGTTTCGTTGGTTTTCCTTTGTCATCCTGGTGGAAAATTGTAGATTGTGGGTTTTGGAGAACTTCATGTAGGTTTAGGGGGACTTTTGGTGTGGATTCAAGGTATTTGGGCTTTTCTTCTGTTTTTTGGTGTGATCCCGTTCTTGTTTGGGGTGTTTTTGACGTGTTTTGGGGTCTCCGTTGGGTTTTAGTTGGGTTCTTGTTGGTCATCATGTTGGAAAGTGGTAAATTGTGGATTTTGGAGAACATAGGTGAGTTTAACGTTTTTTTTTGGTGGTGAATCTATGGTTTTGGGGGATTTCTTCTTCTTTTTTAGTGTTTTCTTCTGGTTTTGGGGCGGTCCCCTTTTTTTTGGGGGGATGTTCTTGACGTGTTTTGGGGTCTCCGTTGGGTTTTGTTGGGTTCTTGTTGGTCATTATGTTAAATAGGAGTGGATTGTGGGTTTTGGAGAACATCAGGTAGGTTTAAGATTTTTTTGGGGGTTAAATCACGTTTTTCTTCTGATCCGGTTCGCTTTTGGGGTGATTTTTTAACGTGTTTTGTGGTTTTCGTTGTGCTTCGTGGAGTTCCTAATGGTTTTAATGGTGGTTGGGAGTGGACTTTAAGATTTGGAGAACATCAGGTATGTTTAGGGTGGTTTTGTATTGGATCCGTGCTTTTTGGGGTTTTCTTTCATTTTGGGGGATGATCACGTTCTTGTTTGGGGTGTTTTTGACATGTTTTGGGGTCTCCGTTGGGTTTCATTAGGTTTTCTGTTGTCATTATGGTGGAAAAGTGTAAATTGTGGGTTTTGTAGAACATGAGGTAGGTTTAGGGGGACTTTTGGGGTGGATTCATAGTATTTGGGGTATTTTCTTTTTTTTAGGGGGTGATCCTGTTCTTTTTTGGGTTGTTTTGACGTGTATTGGGGTCTCCATTGGGTTTCGTTGGTTTTTCTGTGGTCATGGTGGTGGAAAAAGGTAAATTGCCGGTTTTTATAAACTTCAGGTAGGTTAAGGGGGACTTTTGGGGTGGATTCATGGTATTTGGGGTTTTCTTCTGTTTTTTTGGGGGGGTGATCCTGTTCTTTTTTGGGTTGTTTTTGACGTGTTTTGGGGTCTCAGTTTGGTTTTGTTGGGTTTTCCATGGTCATCATGGTGGAAAAGGATAAATTTTGGGTTTTGGAGAACATCAGGTAGGTTTAGGGGGACTTTTGGGGTGGATTCATGGTATTTGGGGTTTTCTTCTGTTTTTTGGGTTGATTCCGTTCTTGTTTGGGTTGTTTTTGACGTGTTTTGTGGTCTCTGTTGTGTTTCGTTGGGTTTTCCGTGGTCATCATGGTGGAAAAGTGTAAATTCTAAGTTTTAGAGAACATCGGGTACTTTTAGGGTCTTTTTGGGGTGGATCTGTGGTTTTGGGGGATTTTCTTCCAGTTTTGGTGTGATGCAGTTCTTTTTTGGGGTGTTTTTGACGTGTTTTGGGGTCTCCGTTGGGTTTTATTTGGGTTCTTGTTGGTCATCATGGTGGAAAAGTGAAGGTTGTGGGTTTTGGAGAACATCAGGTAGGTTTAGGGGGACTTTTGGGGCAGAGTCATGTTTTTGGGGGTTTCCTTCTGTTTCTTGTGGTGGTCCCGTTGTTTTTTGGGAAATTTTTGACGTGTTTGGGGTTCTCCCTTGTGTTTTGTTGCGTTCTCTTTGGTCATCATGGTGTAAAATTGTAAATTGTGGGTTTTGGAGAACATCAGGTAGGTTTAGAGTGGTTTGGGGGTGGATCCATGGTTTTGGGGGATTTTCTTCCAGTTTTGGGGGTGATGCCGTTCTTGTTTGGGGTGCTTTTGACGTTTTTTGGGGTCTCTGTTGGGTTTCTTTGGGTTTTCTGTGGTCATGGTGGTGGAAAATTGTAAATTGCGGGTTTTGGAGAACTTCAGGTAGGTTTAGGGTGGTTTTGGGGTGGATCTATGGTATTTGGGGATTTTCATCCTGTTTTGGGTGTGATCCCGTTCTTTTTTGTGGTGTTTTTGAAGTTTTTTGGGGTCGCCGTTGGGATTTAGTTGGCTTCTCGTTGGTCATCATGGTGGAAAATTGTAAATTGTGGATTTTGGAGAACATCAGGTAGGTTTAGGGGAATTTTTGGTGTGGATCTATGTCTTTTGGGGTTTTCTTTCTTTTTGGGGTTGAACCAGTTCTTTTTTTGGGGTGTTTTTGACATTTTTGGCTTCTCCATTGGATTTTGTTGGGTTCTCGTTGGTCGTTAAGGTAAATGGGAGTGGATTGTGGGTTTTGAAGAAGATCAAGTAAGTTTAGGGTGGTTTTGGGAGGAAATTCATAGTTTTGGTTTTTTTTTCTTCTGATCCAGTTATTTTGGTGTGGTTTTAACGTGTTTTGGGGTTTCTGTTGGGTTTTGTTGGATTTCCATCGGGTTTTCTGGTGGTTGGGAATGGATTGTACATTTAGGAGAACATCAGGTAGGTTTAAGGATTATTTTGGGGTTAAATCACGTTTTTTCTTCTGATCCTGTTCGCTTTTGGTGTTTTTTTGTGGTGTTTTGGTGTTTCCGTTGCGTTTCGTTGAGTTCCTAATGGGTTTTCTGGTGGTTGGGTGTGGACTTTGGTATTTGGAGAACATCAGGTAGGTTTAGGGTGGTTTGGGGGTGGATCCATGGTTTTGGGGGATTTTCTTCCAGTTTTGGGGGTGATGCCGTTCTTGTTTGGGGTGTTTTTGACGTGTTTTGGGGTCTCCGTTGGGTTTTGTTGTGTTTTCCGTAGTCATGGTTGTGGAAAAGCGTAAATTGTGGGTTTTGAAGAACCTCGGGTATGTTTAGAGTTCTTTTGCGGTGGATCTATGGTTTTGGGGGATTTTCTTTTAGTTTTGGGTGTGATCCTGTTCTTTTTCGTGGTGTTTTTCACGTTTTTTTGGGGTGTCCGATGGGTTTTGTTGGGTTTTCCATGGTCATCATGGTGGAAAAGTGTAAATTGTGGGTTTTGGAGAACATCGGGTAGGTTAAGGATGGGTTTGGATTGGATCTATGGTATTTGGGGATTTCTTCTGTTTTCTGGAGGTGTTCCTGTTCTTTTTTGTTTTTTTTATTGACATAGTTTGGGGTCACCGTTTGGTTTCGTTGGTTTTCCTTTGTCATCCTGGTGGAAAATTGTAGATTGTGGGTTTTGGAGAACTTCATGTAGGTTTAGGGGGACTTTTGGTGTGGATTCAAGGTATTTGGGCTTTTCTTCTGTTTTTTGGTGTGATCCCGTTCTTGTTTGGGGTGTTTTTGACGTGTTTTGGGGTCTCCGTTGGGTTTTAGTTGGGTTCTTGTTGGTCATCATGTTGGAAAGTGGTAAATTGTGGATTTTGGAGAACATAGGTGAGTTTAACGTTTTTTTTTGGTGGTGAATCTATGGTTTTGGGGGATTTCTTCTTCTTTTTTAGTGTTTTCTTCTGGTTTTGGGGCGGTCCCCTTTTTTTGGGGGGGATGTTCTTGACGTGTTTTGGGGTCTCCGTTGGGTTTTGTTGGGTTCTTGTTGGTCATTATGTTAAATAGGAGTGGATTGTGGGTTTTGGAGAACATCAGGTAGGTTTAAGATTTTTTTGGGGGTTAAATCACGTTTTTTCTTCTGATCCGGTTCGCTTTTGGGGTGATTTTTTAACGTGTTTTGTGGTTTTCGTTGTGCTTCGTGGAGTTCCTAATGGTTTTAATGGTGGTTGGGAGTGGACTTTAAGATTTGGAGAACATCAGGTATGTTTAGGGTGGTTTTGTATTGGATCCGTGCTTTTTGGGGTTTTCTTTCATTTTGGGGGATGATCACGTTCTTGTTTGGGGTGTTTTTGACATGTTTTGGGGTCTCCGTTGGGTTTCATTAGGTTTTCTGTTGTCATTATGGTGGAAAAGTGTAAATTGTGGGTTTTGTAGAACATGAGGTAGGTTTAGGGGGACTTTTGGGGTGGATTCATAGTATTTGGGGTATTTTCTTTTTTTTAGGGGGTGATCCTGTTCTTTTTTGGGTTGTTTTGACGTGTATTGGGGTCTCCATTGGGTTTCGTTGGTTTTTCTGTGGTCATGGTGGTGGAAAAAGGTAAATTGCGGGTTTTGATAAACTTCAGGTAGGTTTAGGGGGACTTTTGGGGTGGATTCATGGTATTTGGGGTTTTCTTCTGTTTTTTTGGGGGGGTGATCCTGTTCTTTTTTGGGTTGTTTTTGACGTGTTTTGGGGTCTCAGTTTGGTTTTGTTGGGTTTTCCGTGGTCATCATGGTGGAAAAGTGTAAATTCTAAGTTTTAGAGAACATCGGGTACTTTTAGGGTCTTTTTGGGGTGGATCTGTGGTTTTTGGGGATTTTCTTCCAGTTTTGGTGTGATGCAGTTCTTTTCTGGGGTGTTTTTGACGTGCTTTGGGGTCTCCGTTGGGTTTTATTTGGGTTCTTGTTGGTCATCATGGTGGAAAAGTGTAAAATGTGGGTTTTGGAGAATATCATGTAGGTTTAGGGTGTTTTTGGGGTGGATTTATGGTTTTGGGGTTTTCTTCTGTTTTTGGTGGTTATCCCGGACTTGTTTGGGGTGTTTTTGACATGTTTTGATGTCTCTGTTGGGTTTTGTTGGGTTTCCATTGGGTTTTCTGGTGGTTGGGAGTGGATTGTACATTTAGGAGAACGTCAGGTAGGTTTAAGTGTTTTTTTGGTTTTAAATCACATTTTTTCTTCTGATCCGGTTCGCTTTTGGGGTGTTTTTGACGTGTTTTGGTGTTTCCGTTGCGTTTCGTGTAGTTTTGACAAATTGACAAGTCCTTGAAGTCCCTTTTGATTGCTCACAGGCTATGCGTTGCCACTTCTTCTCCTCCCAGATATAGGACGAGCAATCGGTAATAGTCTGACGGTTTAAGCAAGCTGGGAAGCCTCCTTGTGATGTCCTAACCCAGGCCCCAGGAAGGCAGCAGATTTCCCTTAGAGGAGGGAAATCAATTGTTTGCCACTTTCCTCCCTTTTGATGGGCCCATACTTTATGCCCTTTAGGATAAAGTATAGTTCCATTATGAATGAGTCCTAATGCAATGATTGGCTATACATTGTATACGGTGGCATTACTTATAGTAAGTATAAAGGCAACAATTTGATCATTTTCTGCATAAAGGGTAAAGTTGACTAATTGCCACCATGCTTGAAAATCTTTTTCAAATTCTGAAGCATTATCCCAAATAAATTTTCGAATTTCAGTGGGCAAAGTTCCTCCTTCACCCTCTCTAATAATAGCTGCTGCTACAGATTGTATACATAACTGCGTTTGGATACAGCTCCAAGCAAGGGAGGTATTACCTTGGCTTTTTCCAAGGGCGTGTACAATTAATTGATGATATAGAAGCCATTCCTTTGCTAAAGACAATAAAGATGATTTCTATTGGATGGTCTAGATACTATAGTCAGAAACTAAACCTACCCCTAACCTAAAACTAACCCAACCCTAACCCTAACCCTAACCCTAACGGCTGCCCGCGGATCTAAACCTAAAGCTCAAACCCTAACCCTAACCCTAAACATAACCCTAACCTAAACCTACCCGGAACACTAACGCTAAACCTAACCCTAACCCTTACCCTAAACCTAACCCTAACATAACACTAACCCTAACCCTAAACCTAATCATAACGGCTGAGAGCAGATCTAACACTAAACCTCTAACCATAACCCCAACCCTATCCCTAAACCTAACATAACACTAACCCTAACACTAACCAGAACCCAAACCCGAAAACAAACCCTAACAATAACCATAACCCTAAACCTAACCCTAATCCTAACCCAACCTTAATCCTAATCCTAACCGTAACCCTAACCGTAACCGTAAAAGAACCCTAACTCTAACCATAACGCTAACCCTAATCCTAACCCTAACACTAACTCTACCCCTAACCCTAACCCTAACGGCTGCCCGCAGATTTAAGCCTAACAATCTAAACCTAACTCTAAGTCGATCCCTAACCCTAACCCTGATCCCAAAAGAACCCTAACCCTTCCCATAACCCTAACCCTAACCCTAACCCTAATCCTAACCGTAACCCTAACCTAATCCTAACCATAACCTACCACTAACCATAACCTACCACTAACCCTAATCCTAAACCTAACCCTAACCCTAACACTAACCTAACCTTAACCCTAAACCTAACGTAAATGTAACCCTAACCCTAACACTAAACCTAACACTAACCCTAAACCTAACACTAACCGTAAACCTAACCCTACCCTAATGTAACCCAAACCAAAACCCTAACATAACCCTAACCCTAACCCTAACAAAACGCTAACCGTAACCCTAACAATAACCCTAACCCTAACCCTAACAAACCCTTAACCCTAACCCTAAACCTATACCTAAGCCTAATGCTAATGCTAAACCTAACCCTAACGCTAACCCTAACTCTAACCCTAACCCTAACCATAAACCTAACCTTAACCCTTACAGAACCCTAACTCTAACCCAAATCCTAACCCTAACCACAACCCTAACCATAACACTAACCTAACCCAAAACTTGACCCTAACCCCAACCATGACACTAATCCTAAACCTAACCCTAAACCTAAGCTTAACCATAATCCTAAACCTAACCCTAACACTAACCCTAACCCTAACCGTAAACCTAACCCTAACAGAACACTAAACCTAACCCTGAAATTAACCCTAAACATAACAGTAAACATAACCCTAACCCAAACCTGAAACCTAACAGAACCCTGACCCTAACGGTAACCCAAACCGTATCCCTAACCCTAACCGTAACCCTAATCCTAAACTTAGCCCTAACCCTAATCCTAACCCTAAACCTAATCCTAACGCTAACCATAACCCTAACCCTAACCCTAAACATAACCCTTAACCCTAACCCTAACAGAAACCTAACCCTAAACGTAACCCTAACCGTTTCCCTAACCCTAACCACAACCCTAACCCTAACGCTAAACCTAACCTTAACCCTAAACCTAATCCTAACCCTAACCCTAACCCTAACGCTAACCCAAACGCTAAACGTAACCCTAATCCTATCCTTAACCCTAACACTAACACGAACCCTAACCCTAACCCTAACCCTAAACATAACACTTAACCCTAACCCTAACCCTAACCCTAACCCTACACATAACCCTAACCCTAACCCTAAACCTAACCGTAACAGAAACCTAAACCTAAACGTAAACCTAACCGTATCCCTAACACTAACTGTAACCCTAACCCTAACAAAACCCTAACCCTAAACCTAACATTATACCTAAGACTAATGCTAATGCTAACCCTAACCCTAACGCTAAACTTAACACTACCCCTAACGCTAAACTTAAACCTAACCCTAACCCTAACCCTAACAATATCCCTAACCGTGAACATAACCCAACACTAACCCTAGCCCTAACCCTATATCTAACTCTAACCATAACCAAATCGTAATCCTAACCCTAACCCTAACCTTAACACTAACTCTAACCTAACCCAAACCCTAACCAAAACCCGAACCCTAACCCTAAAACTAATCTTAACACTAAACCTAACCCTAACCCTAATCCTAACCCTAACCCTAACAGTTAGCTAACCTTAACCGCAAACCTAACCCTAAACCTAACAGTAACCATACCCCTAACCCTAACCCTTACCTAACCCTAACCCTAACCCTAACCCTAACCCTAACCCTAACCCTAACCCTAACCCTAACCCTAACCCTAACCCAAACCCTAAGAGAACCCTAACCCTAACCCTAACCCTAACCCTAACCCTAACCCTAACCCTAACCCTAACCCTAACCCTAAACCTAACCCTAACCCTAACCCTAACCCTAACCCTAACCCTAACCCTAACCCTAACCCTAACCCTAATCCTACACATAACCCTAACCCTAACCCGAACACTAAACCTAAACCAACGCCTAAACCAAACCCTAATCCTAACCCTAACCCTAACCCTAACCCTAACCCTAACCCTAACCCAAACCCTAACCCTAACCCAAGGCCTAAACCTAACCCTAACCCTAACCCTAAACCTAACCCTAACCCTTACCATAACCCTAAACCTAACACAAGGGCTAAACCAAACCCTAACCCTAACACTAACCCTAACCCTAAACCTAAACCTAATACTAACCCTAACCCTAAACCTAACCCTAAACCTAAACCTAACCCTAACCCGAAACCTAACCCAAACCCTAACCCTAAACCTGAAACTAACCCTAACCCTACACCTAACCCTAACCCTAACCATAACCCTAACAGTAAGAAAACCCTAACCCTAACCAAAACCTAAGCCGAACCGTAATCCTAACCCTAATTCTAATCCTAAT
>NW_028137296.1:180000-187500 GCF_965140915.1 Aythya marila | reverse complement strand
CCTAAACCCAGTTTTAAACCTAACCCTAACTCTAACCCTATGCCTAACCCTAACCCTAACCCTAAGAGAACACAAACCCTAACCCTAACCCTAAACCTAATACTAACTCT
The DNA here is from genome assembly GCF_965140915.1 of Aythya marila. Lineage (NCBI taxonomy): Eukaryota > Metazoa > Chordata > Aves > Anseriformes > Anatidae > Aythya > Aythya marila. The sequence continues at coordinate 187,390 of NW_028137296.1, read as the reverse complement.
AACTCAAACCCTTACCCTAACCCTAACCCTAACCCTAACCTTAAGAGAACCCTTACCCTAACCCTAACCCTAACCCTAACGCTAACCCTAACCCTAACCCTAACCCTAACGCTAACCCTAAACTTAACCCTAACACTAAGAGAACACTAACCCTATCCCTAACCCTAACCCTAACACTAAAACCCTAACCCTAACCCAAACTCTAACTCTAACCCTAACCCTAACCCTAACCCTAACCCTAACCCTAAGAGAACAATAACCCTAACCCTAACCCTAACCCTAACCCTAACCCTAAGAGAACCCTAATACTAACCCTAAAACTAACCCTAAACCTAACCCTAACTCTAACCCAAACTCTTACCCTAACCCTAACCCTAACCCGAACCCTAACCCTAACCCTAACCCTAACCCTAACCCTAACCCTAACCCTAACCCTAACCCTAACCCTAACCCTAACCCTAAAAGAACAGTAACCCTAACCCTAACCCTAACCGTAACCCTAACCCTAACTATAACCCTAAGAGAACCCTAACCCTAACCCTAAACCTTACTCTAACCCTAAACCTAAGCCTAACTCTAACCCAAACCCTTACCCTAACCCTAACAGTAACTCTAACCCTAAGAGAACACTAACACTAACCCTAACACTAAACCTAAACCTAACCCTAACCCTAACCGTAACCCTAAGAGAACCCTGACCCTAACCCTAACCCTAACCGTAACCCTAAACCTAACCCTAACCCTAACCCTAACCCTAAACCTTACCCTAAACCTAACCCTAACCCTAACCCTTACCCTAACCCTAAACCTAACCCTAACCCTAACCCTAACCCTAACCCTAAGAGAACACTAACCCTAACCCTAACCCTAACCCTAACCCGAACCCTAACCCTAACCCTAACCCTAACCCTAACCCTAACCCTAACCCTAACCCTAACCCTAACCCTAACCATAACCCTAACCCTAACCCTAACCCTAACCCTAACTCTAACCCTAACCCTAACCCTAAGAGAACCCTAACCCTAACCCTAACCCTAACCCTAACCCTAACCCTAAACCTAACCGTAACCCTAACCCTAACCCTAACCCTAAGCCTCACCCTAACCCTAACGCTACACCTAAGCATTACCCTCACCATAACCCAAACCCTAAACCTAACCCTTGCCATAACCCGACCCCTAATAAAACCCTAACCCTAAAACCTAACGCTAACCCTCAGAAAACCCTAATCCTAACAATAATCCTAACCCTAACCCTAACCCTAACCCTAACCCTTACCCTAAACCTAACCCTAACCCTAAGAGAACACTAACCCTAACCCTATCCCTAACCCTAACCCTAACCATAAACCTAACCCTAACCCTAACCCTAACCCTAACCCTAAGAGAACCCTAAACCTAACCCTAATCCTAACCCTAACTTGAACCGTAAGAGAACCCTAACCCTAACCCTAACCCTTACCCTAACCCTAACCCTAACCCTAACCCTAACCCTAACCCTAACCCTAACCCTAACCGTAACGCTAACCCTAACCCTAACCCTTACCCTAAACCTAACCCTAACCGTACGAGAATACTATCCCTAACCCTAACCCTATCCCTAACCCTAACCCTAACGCTAACCCTAACCCTAACCCTAACCCTTACCCTAACCCTAAACCTAAACCTAAGAGATCAGTAACCATAAACCTAACCCTAACCCTAAGAGAAACCTAACCCTAACCCTAACACTAACCCTAACCCTAACCGTAACCCTAACACTAACCGTAACCCTAAACCTAACACTACCCCTAACTCTAACCCTAACTGTAACCCTAACAATAACTCTAAGAGAACACTAACCCTAACCCTAAAACTAGCCCTAACACTAACCTTAATCCTAACCCTAACCCTAACCCTAACCCTAAACCTAAGCGTAACCCTTACACTACCCCTAACGCTAAACCTAACCCTAACCATAACCCTAACCCTAATCCTAATCGTAATCCTAACCCTAACCCTAACCCTAACCATAACCGTAAACCTAACCCTAAGAGGACACTAATCCTAAACCTAACCCTAATCCTAACCCTAACCCTAAACCTAACCCTAAGAGAACACTAACCCTAACCCTAACCCTAACCCTAACCCGAAACCTAAACCTAACCCTAAACCTACCCCTAACCCTAAGAGAACCCTAACCCTAACCCTAACACTAACCCTTACCCTAACCCTAACCCTAACCCTAACCGTAACCCTAACCCTAACCCTAACCCTAACCCTAACCCTAACCCTAACCCTAACCCTAACCCTAACCCTAACCCTAACCCTAACCCTAACCCTAACCCTAACCCTAACCCTAACCCTAACCCTAACCCTAAGAGAACCCTAACCCTAACCCTAACCCTAACGCTAATACTAACCCTAACCCTAACCCTAATCCTAACCCTAAGAGAAACCTAACCCTAATAGAACTCTGACACTAACCCTAACACTAAACCTAACCTTAACCCTAACCTTTACCCTAACGCTAAGAGAACACTAATCCTAACCCTAACCCTAACCCTAACCCTAACGGTAACACTAACCCTAACCCTAACCCTAACTCTAAACCTAACCCTAACCCTAACCCTAACCCTAACCCTAAGAGAACACTAACCCTAACCCTAACCCTAACCCTAACCCTAACCCTAACCCTAACCCTAACCCTAACCCTAAGAGAACACTAACCATAACCCTAACCATAACCCTAACCCTAATCCTAACCCTAACCCTAACCCTAACCCTAACCCTAACCCTAAACCTAAACCTAACCCTAACCCTAACCTTAACCCTAAGAGAACACTAACCCTAACCCTAACCATAACCCTAACCCTAATCCTAACCCTAACCCTAACCCTAACCCTAACCCCAACCCTAACCCTAACCCTAGAACTAACCTTAAACCTAACCCTAACCCTAACCCTATGCCTAACCCTAACCCTAACCCTAAGAGAACACAAACCCTTACCCTAACCCTAAACCTAATACTAACTCTAACTCAAACACTTACCCTAACCCTAACCCTAACCGTAAGAGAACACTAACCCTAACCCTAACCCTAACCCTAACCCTAACCCTAACCCTAACCCTAACCCTAACCCTAACCCTAACCCTAACCCTAACCCTAACCCTAACCCTAACACTAACTCTAACCCTAACCCTAACCCTAAGAGAACTCTAACCCTAACCGTAACCCTAACCCTAACCCTAACCCTAACCCTTACCCTAACCCTAACCCTAACCCTAACCCTAACCCTAACCCTAACCCTAACCCTAACCCTAACCCTAACCTAACCCTAACCCTAAGAGAACCCTAACCCTAACCCTAATCCTAACCCTAACTCGAACCCTAAGAGAACCCTAACCCTAACCCTAACCCTTACCCTAACCCTAACCCTAACCCTAACCCTAACCCTAACACTAACCCTAACCCTAACCCTAACCCTAACCCTAACCCTAACCCTAACCCTTACCCTAAAACTAACCCTAACCGTACGAGAATACTATCCCTAACCCTAACCCTATCCCTAACCCTAACCCTAACCCTACTCTAACCCTAACCCTAACCCTTACCCTAACCCTAAACCTAAACCTAAGAGATCAGTAACCCTAAACCTAACCCTAACCCTAAGATAAACCTAACCCTAACCCTAACCCTAACCCTAAACGTAACCCTAACACTAACCGTAACCCTAAACCTAACACTAACCCTAACTCTAACCCTAACTCTAACCCTAACACTAACTCTAAGAGAACACTAACCCTAACCCTAAAACTAACCCTAACACTAACCTTAATCCTAACCCTAACCCTAACCCTAACCCTAAACCTAAGCGTAACCCTTACACTACCCCTAACGCTAAACCTAACCCTAACCATAACCCTAACCCTAATCCTAATCGTAATCCTAACCCTAACCCTAACCCTAACCCTAACCGTAAACCTAACCCTAAGAGAACACTAATCCTAAACCTAACCCTAATCCTAACCCTAACATTAACCCTAACCCTAAGAGAACACTAACCCTAACCCTAACCCTAACCCTAACCCTAACCCGAAGCCTAAACCTAACCCTAACCCTAACCCTAACCCTAACGCTAACACTAACCCTAACCCTAACCCTAACCCTAACGCTAACACTACCCCTAACCCTAACCCTAATCCTAACCCTAAGAGAAACCTAACCCTAATAGAACTCTGACACTAACCCTAACACTAAAGCTAACCCTAACCCTAACCTTAACCCTAACGCTAAGAGAACACTAATCCTAACCCTAACCCTAACCCTAACCCTAACCCTAACCCTAACCCTAACCCTAAGAGAACCCTAACCCTAACACTAACCCTAACCCTAACCCTAACCCTAGCCCTAACCCTAACCCTAAGAGAACCCTAACCCTAACCCTAACCATAACCCTAAGAGAACCCTAACCCTAACCCTAAACCCAGTTTTAAACCTAACCCTAACTCTAACCCTATGCCTAACCCTAACCCTAACCCTAACCCTAACCCTAAACCTAATACTAACTCTAACTCAAACACTTACCCTAACCCTAACCCTAACCGTAAGAGAACACTAACCCTAACCCTAACCCTAACCCTAACCCTAAACCTAACACTAACCCTAACCCTAACCCTAACCCTAACGCTAACCCTAAACTTAACCCTAACCCTAAGAGAACACTAACCCTAACCCTAACCCGAAGAGAACCCTAACCCTAACCCTATCCCTAACCCTAACCCAAACCCTAACACTAAAACCCTAACCCTAACCCTAACCCTAACTCTAATCCTAACCCTAACCCTAACCCTAACCCTAACCCTAAGAGAACAATAACCCTAACCCTAACCCTAACCCTAACCCTAACCCTAACCCTAACCCTAACCCTAAGAGAACCCTAATCCTAACCCTAAACCTAACCCTAAACCTAACCCTAAACCTAACCCTAACTCTAACCCAAACCCTTACCCTAACCCTAACCCTAACTCTAACCCTAAGAGAACACTAACACTAACCCTAACCCTAACCCTAATCCTAACCATAACCCTAACCCTAACCCTAAGAGAACCCTAACCCTAACCCTAGCCCTAACACTTACCCTAAAACTAACCCTAACCCTAACCCTAACCCTAACCCTAAAAGAACACTAACCCTAACCCTAACCCTAACCGTAACCCTAACCCTAACTCTAACCCTAAGAGAACCCTAACCCTAACCCTAACCCTAACCCTAACCCTAAACCTAAGCCTAACTCTAACCCAAAGCCTTACCCTAACCCTAACCCTAACCCTAACCCTAACCCTAAGAGAACACTAACACTAACCCTAACACTAAACCTAAACCTAACCCTAACCCTAACCCTAACCCTAACCCTAACCCTAACCCTAAGAGAACCCTGACCCTAACCCTAACCCTAACCCTAACCCTAACCCTAACCCTAACCCTAACCCTAACCCTAAACCTAACCCTAACCCTAACCCTAACCCTAACCCTAAACCTAACCCTAAACCTAACCCTAACCCTAACCCTTACCCTAACTTTAAACCTAACCCTAACCCTAACCCTAACCCTAACCCTAACCCTAACCCTAACCCTAACCGTAACCCTAAGAGAACCCTAACCCTAACCCTAACCCTAACCCTAACCCTAACCCTAACCCTAACCCTAACCCTAACCCTAACCCTAACCTTAACCCTAACAGTAACCCTAACACTAACCATAACCCTAACCCTCACCCTAACCCTAATGCTACACATAAGCATTACCCTAACCCTAACCCTAACCCTAAACCTAACCCTTGCCATAACCCGACCCCTAATAAAACCCTAACCCTAAACCTAACGCTAACCCTCAGAAAACCCTAATCCTAACAATAATCCTAACCCTAACCCTAACCCTATCCCTAACCCTAACCCTTACCCTAAACCTAACCCTAACCCTAAGAGAACACTATCCCTAACCCTATCCCTAACCCTAACCCTAACCATAAACCTAACCCTAACCCTAACCCTAACCCTAACCCTAAGAGAACCCTAACCCTAACACTAATCCTAACCCTAACTCTAACCCTAAGAGAACCCTAACCCTAACCCTAACCCTTACCCTAACCCTAAACCTAACCCTAACCCTAACCCTAACACTAACCCTAACCCTAACCCTAAACCTTACACTAAACCTAACCCTAACGGTACGAGAATACTATCCCTAACCCTAACCCTATCCCTAAACCTAACCCTAACCCTACTCTAACCCTAACCCTAACCCTTACCCTAACCCTAAACCTAAACCTAAGAGATCAGTAACCCTAAACCTAAGCCTAACCCTAAGAGAAACCTAACCCTAACCCTAACCCTAACCCTAACCCTAACCCTAACCCTAACCGTAACCCTAACACTAACCGTAACCCTAAACCTAACACTATCCCTAACTCTAACCCTAACTCTAACACTAACACTAACTCTAACAGAACACTAACCCTAACCCTAAAACTAACCCTAACACTAACCTTAATCCTAACCCTAACCCTAACCCTAACCCTAAACCTAAGCGTAACCCTTATACTACCCCTAACGCTAAACCTAACCCTAACCATAACCCTAACCCTAATCCTAATCGTAATCCTAACCCTAACCCTAACCCTAACCCTAACCGTAAACCTAACCCTAAGAGAACACTAATCCTAAACCTAACCCTAATCCTAACCCTAACCCTAAACCTAACCCTAAGAGAACACTAACCCTAACCCTAACCCTAACCCTAACCCTAAGAGAACACTAACCCTAACCCTAACCCTAACCCTAACCCTAACCCTAATCCTAACCCTAAGAGAAACCTAACCCTATGAGAACTCTGACACTAACCCTAACACTAAACCTAACCCTAACCCTAACCTTAACCCTAACGCTAAGAGAACACTAATCCTAACCCTAACCCTAACCCTAACCCTAACGCTAACACTAACACTAACCCTAACTCTAACCCTAACCCTAACCCTAACCCAAACCCTAACCCTAACCCTAACCCTAACCCTAACCCTAACCCTAACCCTAAGAGAACACTAACCCTAACCCTAACCCTAACCCTAAACCTAAGAGAACACTAACCCTAACCCTAACCCTAACCCTAATCCTAACCCTAACCCATAACCCTAAACCTAACCCTAACCCTAACCTTAACCCTAAGAGAACACTAACCCTAACCCTAACCGTAACCCTAACCCTAATCCTAACCCTAACCCTAACCCTAACCCTAACCCTAACCATAACCCTAACCCTAACCCTAACCCTAACCCTAACCCTAACCCTAACCCCAACCCTAACCCTAACCCTAACCCTAACCCTAACCCTAAACCTAACCCTAACCATAACCC
>NW_028137296.1:145000-150000 GCF_965140915.1 Aythya marila | reverse complement strand
AACCCTAACCCTAACAATAACCCTAACCCTAAACCTAAGAGAACCCTAACACTAACCATAAGATAACCCTAACCCTAACCCTAACCCTAACCCTAACCCTAACCATAACCCTAACCCTATCCCTAACCTTAACCCTAATCCTAACCCTAAAACTAACCCTAACCCTAACCCTAACCCTAACCCTAACCCTAAGAGAACACTAATCCTAACCCTAAAATTAACCCTAACCCTAACCCTAACCCTAACCCTAACCCTAACCCTAACCCTAACCCTAACCCTAACCCTAACCCTAACCCTAACCCTAACCCTAACCCTAACCCTAACCCTAACCCTTACCCTAACCCTAACCCTAACCCTAACCCTAACCCTAACCCTAACCCTAACCCTAAGAGAACCCTAACCCTAACCCTAACCCTTACCATAACCCTAACCCTAACCCTAAGAGAACACTAACTCTAACCCTAACCCTCACCCTTACCCTAACCCTAACCCTAACCCTAACCCTAACCCTAACCCTAACCCTAACCCTAACCCTAACCCTAACTCTAACCCTAACCCTCACCCTAAGAGAACCCTAACCCTAACCCTAACCCTAACCCTAACCCTAACCCTAACCCTAACCCTAACCCTAACCCTAACCCTAACCCTAACCCTAACCCTAACCCTAACCCTAACCCTAACCCTAACCGTAAGAGAACCCTAAGCCTAACTCTAACCCTAACCGTAACCCTAACCCTAACCCTAACCCTAACCCTAACCCTAACCCTAACCCTAACCCTAACCCTAACCCTAACCCTAACCCTAACCCTAACCCTAGCCCTAACCCTAACCCTAATCCTAACCGTAACCTTAACCTTAACCTTAACCCTTACCCTAACTCTACACCTAACCATTACGCTAACCCTAAACCTAAACCTAACCCTTGCCATAACCGTATCCCTAACGAAACCCTAAGCCTAAGCCTAACGCTAACACTCACAAAACCCTAATCCTAAAAATAACCCTAACCCTTACTCTAACCCTAACCCTAACCCTAACAGATCCCACACCATAACCATAACAATAAATGTATCACTAGCTTTAAACCTAACCATAAACTTAACCCTAAACCTAACCCTTACCTTAAATCTAACCCGAACCCTTACCCTAACCCTGACCCTAACATAAACCTAACCCTAATCCTAAACCTAAACCTAATCCTGTCCCTAAGTTTAACGCTAACACTAACCCTAAACCTAATCGTTACCCTAACCCTAACCGTACCCCTTACCCTAACCCTAATCCTAACCCTAAACCTTACCCTATCCCTAAACCTAACCCTAACCCTAACCCTAAGAGAACCCTAACCCTAACCCTAACCTTAACCCTAGCCCTAACGCTAACCGTAACCCTATCCCTAACCCTAACCCTAACCCTAACCCTAACTCTAACCCTAAGAGAACACTAACCCTAACCCTAATTCTAATCCTAACCCTAAACCTAACCCTAAACCTAACCCTAACCCTAACCCTAACCCTAAAAGAACCCTAACCCTAACCACAACCATAACCCTAACCCTAAGAGAACCCTAACCACAACCATAACCCTAACCCAAATCCTAACCCTAACCCTAACCCTAACCCTAACCCTAACCCTAACCCTAACCCTAACCCTAACCCTAACCCTAACCATAACCCTAACCCTAACCCTAACACTAACCCTAATCCTAACCCTAAGAGAACCCTGACCCTAACCCTAACCCTAAACCTAACCCTAACCCTAACCTTAACCCTAACCCTAAGAGAACACTAACCCTAAACCTAACCCTAACCCTAACCGTAACCCTAACCCTAACCCTAACCCTAACCGTAACCCTAACCCTAACCCTAACCCTAACCCTAACCCTAACAAGAGAACATTAACCCTAACCCGAACCCTAACTCTAACCCTAACCCTAACCCTAACCCTAACCATAACCCTAACCCTAACCCTAAGAGAACCCTAACCCTAACCCTAACCCTAACCATAACCCTAACCCTAACCCTAACCCTAACCCTAACCCTAACCCTAAAACTAACCCTAACCGTAAGTGAACCCTAACTCTAAGAGAACCCTAACCCTAACCCTAAGAGAACCCTAACCCTAACCCTAACCCTAACCCTAACCCTAACCCTAACCCTAACCCTAAACCTAACCCTAACCCTAACCCTAACCCTAACCCTAACCCTACCCTAACCCTAACCCTACATCCACCCTAACCCTACCCCTAACGCTAAACCTAACCCTAACCCTAACCCTAACCCTAACCCTAACCCTTATCCTAATCCTAACAATATCCCTAACCCTAACTCTAACACTAACCCTAACCGTAACCCTAACCCTAACGCTAACCCTAAACCTAACCCTAACCCTAACCCTAACCCTAACCCTAACCATAACCCTAACCCTAACCCTAACAAGAGAACCCTAACCCTAACCCTAACCCGAACCCTAACCCTAACCCTAACCCTAATCCTAACCCTAAGAGAACCCTAATCCGAAGAGAACTCTGACACTAACCCTAACCCTAACCCTAACCTTAAACCTAACGCTAAGAGAACAGTAAACCTAACCCTAACCCTAACCCTAACCCTAACTCTAAACCTAACACTAACCCTAACCCTGAGACCCCTAACCCTAACTCTAACCCTAACGCTAACCCTAACCCTAACCCTAACCCTAACCCTAACCCTAACCCTAACCCTAACCCTAACCCTAACCCTAACCCTAACCCTAACCCTAACCCTAACCCTAACCCTAACCCCAACCCTAACCCTAACCCTAACCGTAAGTGAACCCTAACTCTAAGAGAACCCTAACCCTAACCCTAAGAGAACCCTAACCCTACCCCTTACCCTAACCTTAACCCTAAACCTAAGAGAACACTAACCCTAACCCTAACCCTAACCCTAACCCTAACCCTAACCCTAACCCTAAGAGAACACTAACCCTAACCCTAACCCTAACCCTAACCCTAACCCTCACCCTAAGAGAACCCTAACCCTAACCCTAACCCTAACCCTAACCCTAACCCTAGCCCTAAGAGAACCCTAAGCCTAACTCTAACACTAATCCTAACCCTAACCCTAACCCTAACCCTAACCCTAACCTTAACCCTAACACTTACTCTACACCTAACCATTACGCTAACCCTAACCCTAAACCTAACCCTTGCCATAACCCTATCCATAACGAAAACCTAACCCTAAGCCTAACGCTAACCCTAAACCTAAGAGAACCCTAACCCTAACCCTAACACTAAACTTAAGAGAACACTAATCCTAACCCTAACCCTAACCCTAACCCTAACCCTAACCCTAACCCTAACAATAACCCTAACCCTAAACCTAAGAGAACCCTAACACTAACCATAAGATAACCCTAACCCTAACCCTAACCCTAACCCTAACCCTAACCCTAACCATAACCCTAACCCTATCCCTAACCTTAAACCTAACCCTAACCCTTAACCTAACCCTAACCCTAACCCTAACCCTAACCCTAAGAGAACACTAATCCTAACCCTAAAACTAACCCTAAACCTAACCCTTACCCTAACACTAACCCTAACCCTCAACCTTACCCTAACCCTAAGAGAACACTAACCCTAACCCTAACCCTAACCCTAAGAGAACACTAACACTAACCCTAACCCTAACCCTAACCCTAACCCTAACCCTAAACCTAAGACAACACTAACCCTAACCCTAACCCTAACCCTAACACTAACCCTAACCCGAAAACTACACTAACCCTAAACCTAACCCTAACCCTAACGCAACCCTAACCCTAAGAGAACACTAACCCTAACCCTAACCCTAACCCTAACCCTAACCCTAACCCTAACCCTAACCCTAACCCTAACCCTCACCCTAAGAGAACCCTAACCCTAACCCTAACCCTAACCCTAACCCTAACCCTAACCCTAACCCTAACCCTAACCCTAACCCTAACCCTAAGAGAACCCTAAGCCTAACTCTAACACTAATCCTAACCCTAACCCTAACCCTAACCCTAACCCTAACCCTAACCCTAACCCTAACCCTAACCCTAACCCTAACCTTAACCCTAACACTTACTCTACACCTAACCATTACGCTAACCCTAACCCTAAACCTAACCCTTGCCATAACCCTATCCATAACGAAATCCTAACCCTAAGCCTAACGCTAACCCTAACCCTAAGAGAACCCTAACCCTAACCCTAACACTAAACTTAAGAGAACACTAATCCTAACCCTAACCCTAACCCTAACCCTAACCCTAACCCTAACCCTAACAATAACCCTAACCCTAAACCTAAGAGAACCCTAACACTAACCATAAGATAACCCTAACCCTAACCCTAACCCTAACCCTAACCCTAACCCTAACCCTAACCATAACCCTAACCCTATCCCTAACCTTAACCCTAACCCTAACCCTTACCCTAACCCTAACCCTAACCCTAACCCTAACCCTAACCCTAACCCTAAGAGAACACTAATCCTAACCCTAAAACTAACCCTAAACCTAACCCTTACCCTAACACTAACCCTAACACTCAACCTTACCCTAACCCTAAGAGAACACTAACCCTAACCCTAACACTAACCCTAACCCTAACCCTAACCCTAACCCTAACCCTAACCCTAACCCTAACCCTAACCCTAACCCTAACCCTAACCCTAACCCTAACCCTTACCCTAACCCTAACCATAACCCTAACCCTAACCCTAACCCTAACCCTAACCCTAAGAGAACCCTAACCCTAACCCTAACCCTTACCATAACCCTAACCCTAACCCTAAGAGAACTCTAACTCTAACCCTAACCCTCACCCTTACCCTAACCCTAACCCTAACCCTAACCCTAACCCTAACCCTAACCCTAACCCTCACCCTAAGAGAACCCTAACCCTAACCCTAACCCTAACCCTAACCCTAACCCTAACCCTAACCCTAACCCTAACCCTAACCCTAACCCTAACCCTAACCCTAACC
>NW_028137296.1:117500-140000 GCF_965140915.1 Aythya marila | reverse complement strand
AACCCTAACCATAACCCTAAACCTAACCCTAACTCTAATCCAAACCCTTACCCTAAACCTATCCCTAACCCTTACCCTAACACTAAACCTAACCCTAACCCTAACCCTAACACTAACACTAACCCTAACCCTAACCCTAACCCTAAGAGAAACCTAAACCTAAGAGAACCCTAACCCTAATTCTAACCTTAACCCTAACCTTAACAATAAACCGAAGAGAAGACTAACCCTAACCCTAACCCTAACCCTAACACTAAGCCTAACCCTACCCCTAACGCTAAACATAACCCTAACCCTAACCCTCATACTAATCCTAACCGTAACCCTAACCCTAACCCTAAACCTAATCGTTACCCTAACCCTAACCGTAAACCTTACCCTAACCCTAACCCTAACCCTAACCCTAAGAGAACCCGAACCCTAACCATAAGATTACCCTAACCCTAACCCTAACCCTTACCCTAACACTAATCCTAAACCTAACCCTAACCCTAACACTAACACTAACCCTAACCCTAACCCTAACCCTAAAGAAACCTAAACCTAAGAGAACCCTAACCCTAATTCTAACCTTAACCCTAACCTTAACAATAAACCGAAGAGAAGACTAACCCTAACCCTAACCCTAACCCTAACACTAAGCCTAACCCTACCCCTAACGCTAAACATAACCCTAACCCTAACCCTCATACTAATCCTAACCGTAACCCTAACCCTAACCCTAAACCTAATCGTTACCCTAACCCTAACCGTAAACCTTACCCTAACCCTAACCCTAACCCTAACCCTAAGAGAACCCGAACCCTAACCATAAGATTACCCTAACCCTAACCCTAACCCTAACACTAACCCTAACCCTAACCCTAACCCTAACCCTAAGAGAACCCTAACCCTAATCATAAGATTACCCTAACCCTAACCCTAAGAGAAACCTAACCCTAACCCTAACCCTAACCCTAACCCTAACCCTAACCCTTACTCTAACCCTAACCCTAACCCTTACCCTAACCCTAAGAGAACACTAACCCTAACCCTAACCCTAACACTAACCCTAACCCTAACCCTAACCCTAACCCTAACCCTAACCCTAACCATAACCCTAACCCTAACCCTAACCATAACCCTAAACATAACCCTAAACCTAACCCTAACTCTAAGCCAAACCCTTACCCTAACCCTAACCCTAACCCTAACCCTAACCCTGACCCGAACCCTAACCCTAACCCTAACCCTAAACCTAATCCTAATAGAACCCTAACCCTAACCCTAAGAGAACCCTAACCCTAACCCTAACCCTAACCCATATCCCTAACCTTAACCCTAACCCGAACACTAACACTAAACCTAACCCTAACCCTAAACCTAATACTACACCTAACCATTACCCTAACACTAACCCTAACCCTAACCCTAAACCTAACCCTTGCCATAACCCTACCCCAAACGAAACCCTAACCCTAAACCGAACGCTAACCCTCACAAAATCCTAACCCTAACAATAACCCTAACCCTTACTCTAACCCTAACACTAACCCTAACCCTAACAGATACCACACCACAAATAAAACAATAAATGTATCACTAACTCTAAACCTAACCGTAAACTTTACCCTAACACTAACCCTTACCCTAAACCTAACCCTAAAACTTACCCTAACCCTAAACCTTACCCTAACCCTAACCCTAACCCTAACCCTAACCCTAACCCTAACCCTAACCCTAACCCTAAACTTAAGAGAACACTAATCCTAACCCTAACCCTAACCCTAACACTAACCCTAACCCTTACCCTAACCCTAACACTAACCCTAACCCTAACCCTAAGAGAACCCTAAAACTAACCATAAGAGAACCCTAACCCTAACCCTAACCCTAACCCTAACCCTAACCCTAACCCTAACCCTAAGAGAACACTAACCCTAACCCTAACCCTAACCCTAACCCTAACCCTAACCCTAACCCTAACCCTAACCCTAACCCTAACCCTAACCCTAACCCTAACCCTAACCCTCACCCTAAGAGAACCCTAACCCTAACCCTAACCCTAACCCTAACCCTAACCCTAACCCTAACCCTAACCCTAACCGTAACCCTAAGAGAACCCTAAGCCTAACTCTAACACTAATCCTAACCCTAACCCTAACCCTAACCCTAACCCTAACCCTAACCCTAACCCTAACCCTAACCTTAACCCTAACACTAACTCTACACCTAACCATTACGCTAACCCTAACCCTAAACCTAACCCTTGCCATAACCCTATCCATAACGAAACCCTAACCCTAAGCCTAACGCTAACCCTAACCCTAAGAGAACCCTAACCCTAACCCTAACACTAAACTTAAGAGAACACTAATCCTAACCCTAACCCTAACCCTAACCCTAACCCTAACCCTAACCCTAACCCTAACCCTAAGAGAACACTAATCCTAACCCTAAAACTAACCCTAAACCTAACCCTTACCCTAACACTAACCCTAACCCTCAACCTTACCCTAACCCTAAGAGAACACTAACCCTAACCCTAACCCTAACCCTAACCCTAACCCTAACCCTAACCCTAACCCTAACCCTTACCCTAACCCTAACCCTAACCCTAACCCTAACCCTAACCCTAACCCTAACCCTAACCCTAAGAGAACCCTAACCCTAACCCTAACCCTTACCATAACCCTAACCCTAACCCTAAGAGAACACTAACCCTAACCCTAACACTAACCCTAACCCTAACCCTAACCCTAACCCTAACCCTAACCCTAACCCTAACCCTAACCCTAACCCTAACCCTAACCCTAACCCTAACCCTAACCCTTACCCTAACCCTAACCCTAACCCTAACCCTAACCCTAACCCTAACCCTAACCCTAAGAGAACCCTTACCCTAACCCTAACCCTTACCATAACCCTAACCCTAACCCTAAGAGAACACTAACTCTAACCCTAAACCTCACCCTTACCCTAACCCTAACCCTAACCCTAACCCTAACCCTAACCCTAACCCTCACCCTAAGAGAACCCTAACTCTAACCCTAACCCTAACCCTAACCCTAACCCTAACCCTAACCCTAACCCTAACCCTAACCCTAACCCTAACCCTAACCCTAACCCTAACCCTAACCCTAAGAGAACACTAACTCTAACCCTAACCCTAACCCTAACCCTAACCCTAACCCTAACCCTAACCCTAACCCTAACCCTAACCCTAACCCTAACCCTAACCCTAACCCTAACCCTAACCCTAACCCTAACCCTAACCCTAACCCTAACCCTAACCCTAACCCTAACCCTAACCCTAACCCTAACCCTAACCCTAACCCTAACCCTTACCCTAACCCTAACCCTAACCCTAACCCTAAGAGAACACTAATCCTAACCCTAAAACTAACCCTAAACCTAACCCTTACCCTAACACTAACCCTAACCCTCAACCTTACCCTAACCCTAAGAGAACACTAACCCTAACCCTAACCCTAACCCTAACCCTAACCCTAACCCTAACCCTTACCCTAACCCTAACCCTAACCCTAACCCTAACCCTAACCCTAACCCTAACCCTAACCCTAAGAGAACCCTAACCCTAACCCTAACCCTTACCATAACCCTAACCCTAACCCTAAGAGAACACTAACTCTAACCCTAAACCACACCCTTACCCTAACCCTAACCCTAACCCTAACCCTAACCCTAACCCTCACCCTAAGAGAACCATAACCCTAACCCTAACCATAACCCTAACCCTAACCCTAACCCTAACCCTAACCCTAACCATAACCCTAACCCTAACCCTAACCCTAACCCTAACCCTAACCCTAACCCTAACCCTAACCCTAACCCTAACCCTAAGCCTAACCCTAACCCTAAGCCTAACCCAAACCCTAACCCTAACCCTAACCCTAACCCTAAACCTAACCCTAAACCTAACCCTAACCCTAACCCTAACCCTAACCCTAACCCTAACCCTAACCCTAACCCTAACCCTAACCCTAACCCTAACCCTAACCCTAACCCTAAACCTAAGAGAACACTAACGCTAACCCTAACACTAACCCTAATCCTAACCCTAATCCTAACCCTAACCCTAACCCTAACCCTAACCCTAACCATAACCCTAACCCTAACCCTAACACTAACCCTAATCCTAACCCTAAGAGAACCCTGACCCTAACCCTAACCCTAAACCTAACCCTAACCCTAACCTTAACCCTAACCCTAAGAGAACACTAACCCTAAACCTAACCCTAACCCTAACCGTAACCCTAACCCTAACCCTAACCCTAACCCTAACCCTAACCCTAACCCTAACCCTAACCCTAACCCTAACCCTAACCCTAACAAGAGAACATTAACCCTAACCCGAACCCTAACGCTAACACTAACCCTAACCCTAACCCTAATCCTAACCCTAAGAGAACCCTAACCCGAAGAGAACTCTGACACTAACCCTAACCCTAAACCTAACCCTAACCCTAACATTAACCCTAACGCTAAGAGAACAGTAAACCTAACCCTAACCCTAACCCTAACCCTAACTCTAAACCTAACACTAACCCTAACCCTAACCCTAACCCTAACCCTAACCGTAAGTGAACCCTAACTCTAAGAGAACCCTAACCCTAACCCTAAGAGAACACTAACACTAACCCTAACCCTAACCCTAACCCTAACCCTAACCCTAACCCTAACCCTAACCCTAACCCTAACCCTAACCCTAACCCTAACCCTAACCCTAACCCTAAGAGAACCCTAACCCTACCCCTAACCCTAACCGTAACACTAACCCTAAGAGAACACTAACCCTAACCCTAACCCTAACCCTAACCCTAACCATAACCATAACCCTAACCCTAAGAGAACCCTAACCCTAACCCTAACCCTAACCCTAACCCTAACCCTAACCCTAACCCTATGAGAACACTAACACCAACCCTAACACTAACCCTAATCCTAACCCTAACCCTAACCCTAAGAGAACCCTAACCCTAACCATAACCCTAAACCTAACCCTAACTCTAATCCAAACCCTTACCCTAAACCTATCCCTAACCCTTACCCTAACACTAAACCTAACCCTAACCCTAACCCTAACACTAACACTAACCCTAACCCTAACCCTAACCCTAAGAGAAACCTAAACCTAAGAGAACCCTAACCCTAATTCTAACCTTAACCCTAACCTTAACAATAAACCGAAGAGAAGACTAACCCTAACCCTAACCCTAACCCTAACACTAAGCCTAACCCTACCCCTAACGCTAAACATAACCCTAACCCTAACCCTCATACTAATCCTAACCGTAACCCTAACCCTAACCCTAAACGTAATCGTTACCCTAACCCTAACCGTAAACCTTACCCTAACCCTAACCCTAACCCTAACCCTAAGAGAACCCGAACCCTAACCATAAGATTACCCTAACCCTAACCCTAACCCTTACCCTAACACTAATCCTAAACCTAACCCTAACCCTAACACTAACACTAACCCTAACCCTAACCCTAACCCTAAAGAAACCTAAACCTAAGAGAACCCTAACCCTAATTCTAACCTTAACCCTAACCTTAACAATAAACCGAAGAGAAGACTAACCCTAACCCTAACCCTAACCCTAACACTAAGCCTAACCCTACCCCTAACGCTAAACATAACCCTAACCCTAACCCTCATACTAATCCTAACCGTAACCCTAACCCTAACCCTAAACCTAATCGTTACCCTAACCCTAACCGTAAACCTTACCCTAACCCTAACCCTAACCCTAACCCTAAGAGAACCCGAACCCTAACCATAAGATTACCCTAACCCTAACCCTAACCCTAACCCTAACACTAACCCTAACCCTAACCCTAACCCTAACCCTAAGAGAACCCTAACCCTAATCATAAGATTACCCTAACCCTAACCCTAAGAGAAACCTAACCCTAACCCTAACCCTAACCCTAACCCTAACCCTAACCCTAACCCTAACCCTAACCCTTACTCTAACCCTAACCCTAACCCTTACCCTAACCCTAAGAGAACACTAACCCTAACCCTAACCCTAACACTAACCCTAACCCTAACCCTAACCCTAACCCTAACCCTAACCCTAACCATAACCCTAACCCTAACCCTAACCATAACCCTAAACATAACCCTAAACCTAACCCTAACTCTAAGCCAAACCCTTACCCTAACCCTAACCCTAACCCTAACCCTAACCCTGACCCGAACCCTAACCCTAACCCTAACCCTAAACCTAATCCTAATAGAACCCTAACCCTAACCCTAAGAGAACCCTAACCCTAACCCTAACCCTAACCCATATCCCTAACCTTAACCCTAACCCGAACACTAACACTAAACCTAACCCTAACCCTAAACCTAATACTACACCTAACCATTACCCTAACACTAACCCTAACCCTAACCCTAAACCTAACCCTTGCCATAACCCTACCCCAAACGAAACCCTAACCCTAAACCGAACGCTAACCCTCACAAAATCCTAACCCTAACAATAACCCTAACCCTTACTCTAACCCTAACACTAACCCTAACCCTAACAGATACCACACCACAAATAAAACAATAAATGTATCACTAACTCTAAACCTAACCGTAAACTTTACCCTAACACTAACCCTTACCCTAAACCTAACCCTAAAACTTACCCTAACCCTAAACCTTACCCTAACCCTAACCCTAACCCTAACCCTAACCCTAACCCTAACCCTAACCCTAACCCTAAACTTAAGAGAACACTAATCCTAACCCTAACCCTAACCCTAACACTAACCCTAACCCTTACCCTAACCCTAACACTAACCCTAACCCTAACCCTAAGAGAACCCTAAAACTAACCATAAGAGAACCCTAACCCTAACCCTAACCCTAACCCTAACCCTAACCCTAACCCTAACCCTAAGAGAACACTAACCCTAACCCTAACCCTAACCCTAACCCTAACCCTAACCCTAACCCTAACCCTAACCCTAACCCTAACCCTAACCCTAACCCTAACCCTAACCCTAACCCTCACCCTAAGAGAACCCTAACCCTAACCCTAACCCTAACCCTAACCCTAACCCTAACCCTAACCCTAACCCTAACCGTAACCCTAAGAGAACCCTAAGCCTAACTCTAACACTAATCCTAACCCTAACCCTAACCCTAACCCTAACCCTAACCCTAACCCTAACCCTAACCTTAACCCTAACACTAACTCTACACCTAACCATTACGCTAACCCTAACCCTAAACCTAACCCTTGCCATAACCCTATCCATAACGAAACCCTAACCCTAAGCCTAACGCTAACCCTAACCCTAAGAGAACCCTAACCCTAACCCTAACACTAAACTTAAGAGAACACTAATCCTAACCCTAACCCTAACCCTAACCCTAACCCTAACCCTAACCCTAACCCTAACCCTAACCCTAAGAGAACACTAATCCTAACCCTAAAACTAACCCTAAACCTAACCCTTACCCTAACACTAACCCTAACCCTCAACCTTACCCTAACCCTAAGAGAACACTAACCCTAACCCTAACCCTAACCCTAACCCTAACCCTAACCCTAACCCTAACCCTAACCCTTACCCTAACCCTAACCCTAACCCTAACCCTAACCCTAACCCTAACCCTAACCCTAACCCTAAGAGAACCCTAACCCTAACCCTAACCCTTACCATAACCCTAACCCTAACCCTAAGAGAACACTAACCCTAACCCTAACACTAACCCTAACCCTAACCCTAACCCTAACCCTAACCCTAACCCTAACCCTAACCCTAACCCTAACCCTAACCCTAACCCTAACCCTAACCCTAACCCTAACCCTTACCCTAACCCTAACCCTAACCCTAACCCTAACCCTAACCCTAACCCTAACCCTAAGAGAACCCTTACCCTAACCCTAACCCTTACCATAACCCTAACCCTAACCCTAAGAGAACACTAACTCTAACCCTAAACCTCACCCTTACCCTAACCCTAACCCTAACCCTAACCCTAACCCTAACCCTAACCCTCACCCTAAGAGAACCCTAACTCTAACCCTAACCCTAACCCTAACCCTAACCCTAACCCTAACCCTAACCCTAACCCTAACCCTAACCCTAACCCTAACCCTAAGAGAACCCTAACCCTAACCCTAACCCTTACCATAACCCTAACCCTAACCCTAAGAGAACACTAACTCTAACCCTAAACCACACCCTTACCCTAACCCTAACCCTAACCCTAACCGTAACCCTAACCCTAACCCTCACCCTGTCCTGGTTTCAGTTAGCACAGAATTAATTTTCTTCCTAGTAGCTGGTGGAATGCTGTGTTTTGGCTTAGAATGAGAAGAGTGCTGATAACACCCCGATGCTTTAATTGTTGCAGAGCAGTGCTTATACTAAGCCAAGGACATCTCAGCCTTTGCTCTGTCCTGCCAACGGGCAGGCTGGGGGGTGCAGTAAGAGCTGGGAGGGGACAGACCCAGGACAGGTGACCCAAACTAGCCAAAGGGGTATTCCATACCATCTGACGTCATGCTAAACAATATATAGGGGTGGCTAGCCGGGGGGAGGGGGCCGGACTGCTCGGGGTTAAGCTGGGCATCGGTCAGCGGGTGGTGAGCAATTGCATTGTGCATCACTTGTTTGTACATATTATTAGTAGTAGTACTATTATCATCATTGTATTATTATTATTATTATTATTATTATTATTATTATTATTTTCCTGTCTTATTAAACTGTCTTTATCTCAACTCACGGGCTTCACTTTCCATTTCTCTCCCCCGTCCCAGAGAGGGAGGGGGGAGGGTGAGCGAACGGCTGCGTGGTATTTAGCTGCCAGCCGGGTTAAACCACGACAGTCTTTTTGGCGCCCAACGTGGGGCTCGAAAGGTTGAGATAACGGCAGATCTGACCAGAGTGTGTTAAAATAAAATTGGTATAAGTATTAGACCTGCTTAATAGTCACTTGTCATAATGCTGATTGCTTTAATCTCAACTGTGCTGCGCCTGTTTTCCAAATTGAGTATTATAGCACGTTATTTTCCGTATGTGCTCTCTGTCATGTTGTTTATCCTCTCCGGGCCCTGGTTTCAGACCATTATGGTACTGTGTGTTGTATCAGTGGCTTATGAGATGATGAAATATCTGGCCATGACTCTAACCTGGTATTTGTACTCAGTAACATCTTCGATTCTGTACTTTGGAAACTGTATTTTGGAAACTATTAGCAATTGTATCTGTTGCCTTTTTTCATTAGGGAGTCAATCTGTGGAGGGGAAAGGGGAAGATAATTTTTCTTACTTGATCACTCTCCCTTTCTCCTTCACCACCCCTGTACCCTCCTTGATCACTCTCCCTTCCTCCTTCACCACCCTCTTATCCTCCGAGTTTATTACAATAGCTCTCCAAGATATTGAATATTTCTGGAATACTCAGAATACCATAGTCTTGTTGTTCTGCCTCATGAATGCACTTCAGATTCTGCTTAAAGTTAAACAACTACTTATGAAGCTCATCCGGAGATCTGCCCGGAGGCAGTATAGTTGTGGGTGGCAGGGAGTATGGGTGGATATGGGCAGGCATCTAGAGCAGTTAGCACCCCCAGTGTGTTGGAAATTCACCCCTGAACAATGGCAAAATCCTCAAAAACTGGCAGAATGCTTGAAAAAAAGGTGTAATGATTCTGGCAGTTCCAAAGTAACACAAATCATTGTAACGTGCTGGGGCCTGGCTCATGCCTATCGAGCTGCCATTGATACTGCTGTCAACTTAGTGACAGACCCTGCGGCCACTCCAAACCCTGTGACAGATCCAACGGCCACTGTGACCCCTACGGTGGATTCTGCAGCCGCTCCAGTCCCAGCTCCTGCAGCCGCTCCAGCTCCAGCTCCTGCAGCCGCTCCAGCTCCAGCTCCTGCAGCCGCTCCAGCTCCAGCTCCTGCAGCCGCTCCAGTCCCAGCTCCTGCAGCCGCTCCAGTCCCAGCTCCTGCAGCTGCTCCAGTCCCAGCTCCTGCAGCCGCTCCAGTCCCAGCTCCTGCAGCTGCTCCAGTCCCAGTTCCTGCAGTCGCTCCAGTTCCAGCTCCGGCCGCTACTCCAGTCCCAGTTCCTGCAACTGCTCCAGTCCCAGCTCCTGAAGCTGCTCCAGCTCCAGCTCCTGAAGCCGCTCCAGCTCCAGCTCCTGCAGCTGCTCCAGTCCCAGTTCCTGCAGTCGCTCCAGTTCCAGCTCCGGCCGCTACTCCAGTCCCAGTTCCTGCAACTGCTCCAGTCCCAGCTCCTGAAGCCGCTCCAGCTCCAGCTCCTGAAGCCGCTCCAGCTCCAGCTCCTACTGCTGCTCCAGTCCCAGCTCCTGCAACTGCTCCAGCTCCAGCTCCAGCTCCTGTAGCCGCTACAGCTCCGGTTCCTGCAACTGCTCCAGCTCCTGTAGCCGCTCCAGCTCCTGTGGCCGTGTCAGAGAAACGAGCTGTAGCAGTGCAAGTTGACCCTGCAGAGGGCATTCCAACCCCTGTGGCAGACCCTGTAACAAAGTCAGAGAAACGAGCAGTAGCAGTGCAAGCTGCCCCTGTAGAGAAGGTGAAAATATGGTATAGAAATTCAAGTCGTTTAGAACGCAGAGAGTCTTCTGCCAATCCAGGTAAGGCTTCTGCCAAAACTAAGTATAGAGATGACGAAGATGATGACGACGCTGGGCCGTCAAGGATTCAGGAGGAGGAAGATGAGGATGCCGAAAGAGCAACAGTAACTACCCGAAGCCTAAACGAGCGCGAGCTACGAGATGTGCGAAAAGATTTTGGTCGCTGTATAGGTGAGCAGCTTGTCACCTGGCTGCTCCGGTGCTGGGACTCTGGAGCCAATTGTGTGGAATTAGACGGCAGGGAAGCCAAGCGGCTGGGATCCCTTGCTCGAGACGCCGGCATTGACAAAGCAATTGCAGATGGAGCACGACCCACCAGCCTCTGGAGGCGTCTCCTCTCAGCTGTGAGGGAAAGGTATCCCTTCAAGGAAGATATTTTATGTCTACCAGGCAAGTGGACCACTATGGAGAAGGGAATCCAGTACCTGAGGGAATTAGCCGTACGGGAAGTGATTTATGAGGATCCAGACCTCAAACAAACATCCACAGATCCAGATGAAGTCAAGTGTACACGACCCATGTGGCGGAAGTTTGTACGGAGTGCACCATCATCATATGCCAGCTCATTGGCAATAATGGCCTGGAAAGAGGATGAGGAACCCACAGTGGGTGAAGCGGCTAAACAACTCCGGCAGTACGAAGAAAGTCTCTCCTCTTCCTTACAGGCCTGCGTCTCAGCTGTGGAGAAACTTTCTGAAAAGGTTCACCAACTTGAAGAGAATCTATTGTCCTCCCCACCTGAACCAACCAGTGCCCACCGACCAAAGGAGAACACTTGGGAGAAACTTTCTGAAAAGGTTCACCAACTTGAAGAGAGATTATTCTCCTTCGCACCTGTACAAAGCAGTGTCTCAGCTGTCAGGGGTAGGCGTTCACCCACACAAGGAAGACGATATGGTGGGTACTCACCCCGTGCCACCCTGTGGTTTTACTTACGAGACCATGGAGAGGACATGAGAAAGTGGGATGGAAAATCTACCGCGACCCTAGAGGCACGGGTACGTGAGTTGCAAAAGAAAACAATCAGGAAAAAGGGATTCTCCGAAAAGTTTGCTGCTCCAACTTCCAGCAGACAGTCCTTCAAACACAGAAACGAGGAAGATTCTGACCAGGATTAGGGGGGCCCTGCCTCCAGCCAGGGGGAGGAAAGGGACAATCGAGTTTACTGGACTGTGTGGATTCGATGGCCTGGCACATCACGCGCACAGAAGTATAAGGCTTTAGTAGACACCGGTGCACAATGTACTATAATGCCATCGAGCTATAAAGGACCAGAGCCCATCTATATTTGTGGAGTGACAGGGGGATCTCAGCAGTTGACTGTATTGGAGGCTGAAGTGAGTCTGACTGGGAATGAGTGGGAGAAGCACCGCATTGTGACTGGTCCGGATGCTCCATGTATCCTTGGCATAGACTATCTTAGAAGAGGATACTGCAAGGACCCAAAAGGGTTCCGGTGGGCTTTTGGTATTGCTGCCTTAGAGACAGAGGGCATTAAACAATTATCTACCTTGCCTGGTCTCTCAGAGGACCCCTCTGTTGTGGGGTTGCTGAGGGTCGAAGAACAGCAAGTGCCAATTGCTACCACAACTGTGCACCGGCGGCAATATCGCACCAACCGAGACTCCCTGATTCCCATCCATAAGCTAATTCGTCAATTGGAGAGCCAAGGAGTGATCAGCAAGACTCATTCACCTTTCAATAGTCCCATATGGCCAGTGCGAAAGTCTAATGGCGAGTGGAGACTAACAGTGGACTATCGCGGCCTGAACGAAGTCACGCCACCACTGAGTGCTGCAGTGCCGGACATGCTGGAACTTCAGTATGAACTTGAATCGAAGGCAGCCAAGTGGTACGCCACAATTGATATCGCTAATGCATTTTTCTCCATCCCTCTAGCAGCAGAGTGCAGGCCACAATTTGCCTTCACTTGGAGGGGAGTCCAATATACTTGGAATAGGCTACCCCAGGGGTGGAAACACAGCCCTACCATTTGCCATGGGCTGATCCAGTCTGCACTAGAGCAGGGGGAAGCTCCTGAACACCTGCAGTACATCGATGACATTATTGTGTGGGGTGACACAGCAGAGGAAGTTTTCGAGAAAGGGAAGAAAATAGTCCAAATCCTTCTGAAAGCCGGTTTTGCCATAAAACAAAATAAAGTCAAAGGACCTGCACGGGAGATCCAGTTTTTAGGAATAAAATGGCAAGATGGACGTCGTCAAATCCCAATGGATGTGATCAACAAAATAACAGCTATGTCTCCACCAACTAACAAAAAAGAAACACAGACTTTCCTAGGTGTTGTGGGGTTTTGGAGAATGCACATCCCAAATTACAGTCTGATTGTAAACCCACTCTACCAAGTAACTCGTAAGAAGAATGAGTTTGAATGGGGCCCTGAACAACGACAAGCCTTTGAACAAATCAAGCAGGAAATAGTCCATGCAGTAGCCCTTGGGCCAGTTCGAACAGGACCAGATGTAAAGAATGTGCTCTACACTGCAGCCGGGGAGAACGGCCCCACCTGGAGCCTCTGGCAGAAAGAACCTGGGGAAACTCGAGGTCGGCCTCTGGGGTTTTGGAGTCGGGGATACAGAGGATCTGAGGCCCGCTATACTCCAACTGAAAAGGAGATATTGGCAGCATATGAAGGAGTTCGATCTGCTTCGGAGGTGGTCGGTACTGAAGCGCAGCTCCTCCTAGCACCCCGATTACCGGTACTAGGCTGGATGTTCAAGGGAAGGGTCCCCTCTACGCATCATGCAACTGATGCTACATGGAGCAAGTGGGTTGCACTGATTACT
Organism: Aythya marila; assembly: GCF_965140915.1. Classification (NCBI taxonomy): domain Eukaryota; kingdom Metazoa; phylum Chordata; class Aves; order Anseriformes; family Anatidae; genus Aythya; species Aythya marila. Next base: position 126,572 of record NW_028137296.1, on the reverse strand, counting down.
CAGCGGGCTCGAATAGGAAACCCCAGTCGCCCAGGAATATTGGAAGTGATCATGGACTGGCCAGAAGGCAAATACTTTGGGATATCATCAGAGGAGGAGGTGGGTCGTGCTGAAGAAGCCCCACTGTACAACCAGTTGCCAGAGAATGAAAAGAAATATGCCCTGTTCACTGATGGGTCCTGTCGTATTGTGGGGAAGCATCGGAGATGGAAGGCTGCTGTATGGAGTCCTACGCGGCGAGTTGCAGAAGCTGCTGAGGGAGAAGGTGAATCGAGTCAGTTTGCAGAAGTGAAAGCCATTCAGCTGGCTTTAGACATTGCTGAACGAGAAAAATGGCCAGTTCTCTATCTCTACACCGATTCATGGATGGTAGCAAATGCCCTGTGGGGATGGTTACAGCAATGGAAGCAAAACAACTGGCAGCGTAGGGGCAAACCTATCTGGGCTGCTGCATTGTGGCAAGATATTGCTGCTCGGGTAGAGAACCTGGCTGTGAAAGTACGCCACGTAGATGCTCATGTGCCCAAGAATCGGGCTACTGAAGAACATCAAAACAACCAGCAGGTGGATCAGGCTGCTAAGATTGAAGTAGCTCAGGTGGACCTGGATTGGCAGCATAAAGGTGAATTATTTATAGCCCGATGGGCCCATGACACCTCAGGCCATCAAGGTAGAGATGCAACATACAGATGGGCTCGTGATCGAGGGGTGGACTTGACCATGGACGCTATAGCACAGGTTATTCATGACTGTGAAACATGTGCTGCAATCAAGCAAGCCAAACGGTCAAAGCCTCTTTGGTATGGAGGACGATGGCTGAAATATAAATATGGAGAGGCCTGGCAGATTGATTACATCACACTCCCTCAAACTCGCAATGGCAAGCGCCACGTACTTACAATGGTGGAAGCAACCACCGGATGGCTGGAAACATATCCTGTGCCTCATGCTACCGCCCGGAACACCATCCTGGGCCTTGAAAAGCAAGTCCTATGGCGACATGGCACCCCAGAAAGAATAGAATCAGACAATGGGACTCACTTCCGAAACAACCTTATAGACACTTGGGCCAAAGAACATGGTATTGAATGGGTGTATCACATCCCCTATCATGCACCAGCCTCCGGGAAAGTTGAACGATACAATGGCCTGTTAAAGACTACCTTGAAAGCAATGGGCGCTGGGACGTTCAAAAACTGGGATACGCATTTGGCAAAGGCCACCTGGTTAGTCAATACTAGGGGATCTACCAACCGAGCTGGACCTGCCCAATCAAACCTGTTACGTACTGTAGATGGGGATAAAGTTCCTGTAGTGCATGTAAAAAATATGCTGGGTAAAACAGTCTGGGCTACTCCTGCCTCAGGAAAAGGCAAACCTATTCGTGGAATTGTTTTCGCTCAGGGACCTGGATATACTTGGTGGGTGATGCAAAAGAACGGAGAGGTCCGGTGTGTACCTCAAGGAGATTTAATACTGGGTGAGAATAGCCCATGAACTGAATTGCACCATGTTAAATAGTATATTATACTGTATGTTATCACTACCATGATTACTATAGGTGACTAATTAGAATGTATGGAAAAGAGTGTAACCTGAGCATGACATAAATGGTATGGAATAAGGGGTGGATAGATGTCCTGGTTTCAGTTAGCACAGAATTAATTTTCTTCCTAGTAGCTGGTGGAATGCTGTGTTTTGGCTTAGAATGAGAAGAGTGCTGATAACACCCCGATGCTTTAATTGTTGCAGAGCAGTGCTTATACTAAGCCAAGGACATCTCAGCCTTTGCTCTGTCCTGCCAACGGGCAGGCTGGGGGGTGCAGTAAGAGCTGGGAGGGGACAGACCCAGGACAGGTGACCCAAACTAGCCAAAGGGGTATTCCATACCATCTGACGTCATGCTAAACAATATATAGGGGTGGCTAGCCGGGGGGAGGGGGCCGGACTGCTCGGGGTTAAGCTGGGCATCGGTCAGCGGGTGGTGAGCAATTGCATTGTGCATCACTTGTTTGTACATATTATTAGTAGTAGTACTATTATCATCATTGTATTATTATTATTATTATTATTATTATTATTATTATTATTTTCCTGTCTTATTAAACTGTCTTTATCTCAACTCACGGGCTTCACTTTCCATTTCTCTCCCCCGTCCCAGAGAGGGAGGGGGGAGGGTGAGCGAACGGCTGCGTGGTATTTAGCTGCCAGCCGGGTTAAACCACGACAGAGAACCATAACCCTAACCCTAACCATAACCCTAACCCTAACCCTAACCCTAACCCTAACCCTAACCATAACCCTAACCCTAACCCTAACCCTAACCCTAACCCTAACCCTAACCCTAACCCTAACCCTAACCCTAACCCTAAGCCTAACCCTAACCCTAAGCCTAACCCAAACCCTAACCCTAACCCTAACCCTAACCCTAACCCTAACCCTAAACCTAACCCTAACCCTAACCCTAACCCTAACCCTAACCCTAACCCTAACCCTAACCCTAACCCTAACCCTAACCCTAACCCTAACCCTAACCCTAACCCTAACCCTAACCCTAAACCTAAGAGAACACTAACGCTAACCCTAACACTAACCCTAATCCTAACCCTAATCCTAACCCTAACCCTAACCCTAACCCTAACCCTAACCATAACCCTAACCCTAACCCTAACACTAACCCTAATCCTAACCCTAAGAGAACCCTGACCCTAACCCTAACCCTAAACCTAACCCTAACCCTAACCTTAACCCTAACCCTAAGAGAACACTAACCCTAAACCTAACCCTAACCCTAACCGTAACCCTAACCCTAACCCTAACCCTAACCCTAACCCTAACCCTAACCCTAACCCTAACCCTAACCCTAACCCTAACCCTAACAAGAGAACATTAACCCTAACCCGAACCCTAACGCTAACACTAACCCTAACCCTAACCCTAATCCTAACCCTAAGAGAACCCTAACCCGAAGAGAACTCTGACACTAACCCTAACCCTAAACCTAACCCTAACCCTAACATTAACCCTAACGCTAAGAGAACAGTAAACCTAACCCTAACCCTAACCCTAACCCTAACTCTAAACCTAACACTAACCCTAACCCTAACCCTAACCCTAACCCTAACCGTAAGTGAACCCTAACTCTAAGAGAACCCTAACCCTAACCCTAAGAGAACACTAACACTAACCCTAACCCTAACCCTAACCCTAACCCTAACCCTAACCCTAACCCTAACCCTAACCCTAACCCTAACCCTAACCCTAACCCTAAGAGAACCCTAACCCTACCCCTAACCCTAACCGTAACACTAACCCTAAGAGAACACTAACCCTAACCCTAACCCTAACCCTAACCCTAACCATAACCATAACCCTAACCCTAAGAGAACCCTAACCCTAACCCTAACCCTAACCATAACCCTAACCCTAACCCTAACCCGAACCCTAACCCTAACCCTAAACCTAACCCTAACCCTAAGAGAACCCTAACCCTAACCCTAACCCTAACCCATATCCCTAACCTTAACCCTAACCCGAACACTAACACTAAACCTAACCCTAACCCTAAACCTAATACTACACCTAACCATTACCCTAACACTAACCCTAACCCTAACCCTAAACCTAACCCTTGCCATAACCCTACCCCAAACGAAACCCTAACCCTAAACCGAACGCTAACCCTCACAAAATCCTAACCCTAACAATAACCCTAACCCTTACTCTAACCCTAACACTAACCCTAACCCTAACAGATACCACACCACAAATAAAACAATAAATGTATCACTAACTCTAAACCTAACCGTAAACTTAACCCTAACACTAACCCTTACCCTAAACCTAACCCTAAAACTTACCCTAACCCTAAACCTTACCCTAACCCTAACCCTAACCCTAACCCTAACCCTAACCCTAACCCTAACCCTAACCCTAACCCTAAGAGAACCCTAACCCTAACCCTAACCCTAAACTTAAGAGAACACTAATCCTAACCATAACCCTAACCCTAACCCTCACCCTAAGAGAACCCTAACCCTAACACTAACCCTAACCCTAACCCTAAGAGAACCCTAAAACTAACCATAAGAGAACCCTAACCCTAACCCTAACCCTAACCCTAACCCTCACCCTAAGAGAACCCTAACCCTAACCCTAACCCTAACCCTAACCCTAACCCTAACCGTAACCCTAAGAGAACCCTAAGCCTAACTCTAACACTAATCCTAACCCTAACCCTAACCCTAACCCTAACCCTAACCTTAACCCTAACACTAACTCTACACCTAACCATTACGCTAACCCTAACCCTAAACCTAACCCTTGCCATAACCCTATCCATAACGAAACCCTAACCCTAAGCCTAACGCTAACCCTAACCCTAAGAAAACCCTAACCCTAACCCTAACACTAAACTTAAGAGAACACTAATCCTAACCCTAACCCTAACCCTAACCCTAACCCTAACCCTAACCCTAACAATAACCCTAACCCTAAACCTAAGAGAACCCTAACACTAACCATAAGATAACCCTAACCCTAACACTAACCCTAACCCTAACCCTAACCCTAACCCTAACCATAACCCTAACCCTATCCGTAACCTTAACCCTAACCCTAACCCTTACCCTAACCCTAACCCTAACCCTAACCCTAACCCTAACCCTAAGAGAACACTAATCCTAACCCTAAAACTAACCCTAAACCTAACCCTTACCCTAACACTAACCCTAACCCTCAACCTTACCCTAACCCTAAGAGAACACTAACCCTAACCCTAACCCTAACCCTAACCCTAACCCTAACCCTAACCCTAACCCTAACCCTAACCCTAACCCTAACCCTAACCCTTACCCTAACCCTAACCCTAACCCTAACCCTAACCCTAACCCTAACCCTAACCCTAACCCTAAGAGAACCCTAACCCTAACCCTAACCCTTACCATAACCCTAACCCTAACCCTAAGAGAACACTAACTCTAACCCTAAACCTCACCCTTACCCTAACCCTAACCCTAACCCTAACCCTAACCCTCACCCTAAGAGAACCCTAACCCTAACCCTAACCCTAACCCTAACCCTAACCCTAACCCTAACCCTAACCCTAACCCTAACCCTAACCCTAACCCTAACCCTAACCCTAACCCTAACCGTAAGAGAACACTAACTCTAACCCTAACCCTAACCCTAACCCTAACCCTAAGCCTAACCCTAACCCTAACCCTAACCCTAACCCTAACCCTAAACCTAAGAGAACACTAACCCTAACCCTAACCCTAACCCTAACCCTAAACCTAACCCTAACCCTAACCCTAACCCTAACCCTAACCCTAACCCTAACCCTAACCCTAAACCTAAGAGAACACTAACGCTAACCCTAACACTAACCCTAATCCTAACCCTAATCCTAACCCTAACCCTAACCCTAACCCTAACCCTAACCATAACCCTAACACTAACACTAACCCTAACCCTAATCCTAACCCTAAGAGAACCCTAACCCGAAGAGAACTCTGACACTAACCCTAACCCTAAACCTAACCCTAACCCTAACCTTAACCCTAACGCTAAGAGAACAGTAAACCTAACCCTAACCCTAACCCTAACCCTAACTCTAAACCTAACACTAACCCTAACCCTAAGAGACCCCTAACCCTAACTCTAACCCTAACGCTAACCCTAACGCTAACCCTAACGCTAACCCTATCCCTAACCCTAACCCTAACCCTAACCCTAAACCTAACCCTAACCCTACATCCACACTAACCCTAACCCTAAGAGAACCCTAACCCTAACCCTAACCCTAACCCATATCCCTAACCTTAACCCTAACCCGAACACTAACACTAAACCTAACCCTAACCCTAAACCTAATACTACACCTAACCATTACCCTAACACTAACCCTAACCCTAACCCTAAACCTAACCCTTGCCATAACCCTACCCCAAACGAAACCCTAACCCTAAACCGAACGCTAACCCTCACAAAATCCTAACCCTAACAATAACCCTAACCCTTACTCTAACCCTAACACTAACCCTAACCCTAACAGATACCACACCACAAATAAAACAATAAATGTATCACTAACTCTAAACCTAACCGTAAACTTAACCCTAACACTAACCCTTACCCTAAACCTAACCCTAAAACTTACCCTAACCCTAAACCTTACCCTAACCCTAACCCTAACCCTAACCCTAACCCTAACCCTAACCCTAACCCTAACCCTAAGAGAACCCTAACCCTAACCCTAACCCTAAACTTAAGAGAACACTAATCCTAACCATAACCCTAACCCTAACACTAACCCTAACCCTTACCCTAACCCTAACACTAACCCTAACCCTAACCCTAAGAGAACCCTAAAACTAACCATAAGAGAACCCTAACCCTAACCCTAACCCTAACCCTAACCCTCACCCTAAGAGAACCCTAACCCTAACCCTAACCCTAACCCTAACCCTAACCGTAACCCTAAGAGAACCCTAACCCTAACACTAACCCTAATCCTAACCCTAATCCTAACCCTAACCCTAACCCTAACCCTAACCCTAACCCTAACCCTAACCCTAACCATAACCCTAACCCTAACCCTAACACTAACCCTAATCCTAACCCTAAGAGAACCCTGACCCTAACCCTAACCCTAAACCTAACCCTAACCCTAACCTTAACCCTAACCCTAAGAGAACACTAACCCTAAACCTAACCCTAACCCTAACCGTAACCCTAAACCTAACCCTAACCCTAACCCTAACCCTAACCCTAACCCTAACCCTAACCCTAACCCTAACCCTAACAAGAGAACATTAACCCTAACCCGAACCCTAACGCTAACACTAACCCTAACCCTAACCCTAATCCTAACCCTAAGAGAACCCTAACCCGAAGAGAACTCTGACACTAACCCTAACCCTAAACCTAACCCTAACCCTAACATTAACCCTAACGCTAAGAGAACAGTAAACCTAACCCTAACCCTAACCCTAACCCTAACTCTAAACCTAACACTAACCCTAACCCTAACCCTAACCCTAACCCTAACCGTAAGTGAACCCTAACTCTAAGAGAACCCTAACCCTAACCCTAAGAGAACACTAACACTAACCCTAACCCTAACCCTAACCCTAACCCTAACCCTAACCCTAACCCTAACCCTAACCCTAACCCTAACCCTAACCCTAACCCTAAGAGAACCCTAACCCTACCCCTAACCCTAACCGTAACACTAACCCTAAGAGAACACTAACCCTAACCCTAACCCTAACCCTAACCCTAACCATAACCATAACCCTAACCCTAAGAGAACCCTAACCCTAACCCTAACCCTAACCATAACCCTAACCCTAACCCTAACCCGAACCCTAACCCTAACCCTAAACCTAACCCTAACCCTACATCCACACTAACCCTAACCCTAAGAGAACCCTAACCCTAACCCTAACCCTAACCCATATCCCTAACCTTAACCCTAACCCGAACACTAACACTAAACCTAACCCTAACCCTAAACCTAATACTACACCTAACCATTACCCTAACACTAACCCTAACCCTAACCCTAAACCTAACCCTTGCCATAACCCTACCCCAAACGAAACCCTAACCCTAAACCGAACGCTAACCCTCACAAAATCCTAACCCTAACAATAACCCTAACCCTTACTCTAACCCTAACACTAACCCTAACCCTAACAGATACCACACCACAAATAAAACAATAAATGTATCACTAACTCTAAACCTAACCGTAAACTTAACCCTAACACTAACCCTTACCCTAAACCTAACCCTAAAACTTACCCTAACCCTAAACCTTACCCTAACCCTAACCCTAACCCTAACCCTAACCCTAACCCTAACCCTAACCCTAACCCTAAGAGAACCCTAACCCTAACCCTAACCCTAAACTTAAGAGAACACTAATCCTAACCATAACCCTAACCCTAACACTAACCCTAACCCTTACCCTAACCCTAACACTAACCCTAACCCTAACCCTAAGAGAACCCTAAAACTAACCATAAGAGAACCCTAACCCTAACCCTAACCCTAACCCTAACCCTCACCCTAAGAGAACCCTAACCCTAACCCTAACCCTAACCCTAACCCTAACCCTAACCGTAACCCTAAGAGAACCCTAAGCCTAACTCTAACACTAATCCTAACCCTAACCCTAACCCTAACCCTAACCCTAACCTTAACCCTAACACTAACTCTACACCTAACCATTACGCTAACCCTAACCCTAAACCTAACCCTTGCCATAACCCTATCCATAACGAAACCCTAACCCTAAGCCTAACGCTAACCCTAACCCTAAGAAAACCCTAACCCTAACCCTAACACTAAACTTAAGAGAACACTAATCCTAACCCTAACCCTAACCCTAACCCTAACCCTAACCCTAACAATAACCCTAACCCTAAACCTAAGAGAACCCTAACACTAACCATAAGATAACCCTAACCCTAACACTAACCCTAACCCTAACCCTAACCCTAACCCTAACCCTAACCATAACCCTAACCCTATCCGTAACCTTAACCCTAACCCTAACCCTTACCCTAACCCTAACCCTAACCCTAACCCTAACCCTAACCCTAAGAGAACACTAATCCTAACCCTAAAACTAACCCTAAACCTAACCCTTACCCTAACACTAACCCTAACCCTCAACCTTACCCTAACCCTAAGAGAACACTAACCCTAACCCTAACCCTAACCCTAACCCTAACCCTAACCCTAACCCTAACCCTAACCCTAACCCTAACCCTTACCCTAACCCTAACCCTAACCCTAACCCTAACCCTAACCCTAACCCTAACCCTAAGAGAACCCTAACCCTAACCCTAACCCTTACCATAACCCTAACCCTAACCCTAAGAGAACACTAACTCTAACCCTAAACCTCACCCTTACCCTAACCCTAACCCTAACCCTAACCCTAACCCTCACCCTAAGAGAACCCTAACCCTAACCCTAACCCTAACCCTAACCCTAACCCTAACCCTAACCCTAACCCTAACCCTAACCCTAACCCTAACCCTAAGAGAACACTAACTC
>NW_028137296.1:105000-107500 GCF_965140915.1 Aythya marila | reverse complement strand
CTAACCCTAACCCTAACCCTAACCCTAACCCTAACCCTAACCCTAACCCTAACCCTAACCCTAACCCTAACCCTAAGAGAACACTAACTCTAACCCTAACCCTAACCCTAACCCTAACCCTAACCCTAACCCTAACCCTAACCCTAACCCTAACCCTAACCCTAACCCTCACCCTAAGAGAACCCTAACCCTAACCCTAACCCTAACCCTAACCCTAACCCTAACCCTAACCCTAACCCTAACCCTAACCCTAACCCTAACCCTAACCCTAAGAGAACCCTAAGCCTAACTCTAACACTAATCCTAACCCTAACCCTAACCCTAACCCTAACCCTAACCCTAACCTTAACCCTAACACTAACTCTACACCTAACCATTACGCTAACCCTAAACCTAACCCTTGCCATAACCCTATCCATAACGAAACCCTAACCCTAAGCCTAACGCTAACCCTAACCCTAAGAGAACCCTAACCCTAAACCTAAGAGAACCCTAACACTAACCATAAGATAACCCTAACCCTAACCCTAACCCTAACCCTAACCCTAACCCTAACCCTAACAATAACCCTAACCCTAAACCTAAGAGAACCCTAACACTAACCATAAGATAACCCTAACCCTAACCCTAACCCTAACCCTAACCCTAACCCTAACCATAACCCTAACCCTATCCCTAACCTTAACCCTAACCCTAACCCTTACCCTAACCCTAACCCTAACCCTAACCCTAACCCTAACCCTAACCCTAACCCTAAGAGAACACTAATCCTAACCCTAAAACTAACCCTAAACCTAACCCTTACCCTAACACTAACCCTAACCCTCAACCTTACCCTAACCCTAAGAGAACACTAACCCTAACCCTAACACTAACCCTAACCCTAACCCTAACCCTAACCCTAACCCTAACCCTAACCCTAACCCTAACCCTTACCCTAACCCTAACCCTAACCCTAACCCTAACCCTAACCCTAACCCTAACCCTAACCCTAAGAGAACCCTAACCCTAACCCTAACCCTTACCATAACCCTAACCCTAACCCTAAGAGAACACTAACTCTAACCCTAACCCTCACCCTTACCCTAACCCTAACCCTAACCCTAACCCTAACCCTAACCCTAACCCTCACCCTAAGAGAACCCTAACCCTAACCCTAACCCTAACCCTAACCCTAACCCTAACCCTAACCCTAACCCTAACCCTAACCCTAACCCTAAGAGAACCCTAAGCCTAACTCTAACCCTAACCCTAACCCTAACCCTAACCCTAACCCTAACCCTAACCCTAACCCTAACCCTAACCCTAACCCTAACCCTAACCCTAACCCTAACCCTAATCCTAACCGTAACCTTAACCTTAACCTTAACCCTTACCCTAACTCTACACCTAACCATTACGCTAACCCTAAACCTAAACCTAACCCTTGCCATAACCGTATCCCTAACGAAACCCTAACCCTAAGCCTAACGCTAACACTCACAAAACCCTAATCCTAAAAATAACCCTAACCCTTACTCTAACCCTAACCCTAACCCTAACAGATCCCACACCATAACCATAACAATAAATGTATCACTAGCTTTAAACCTAACCATAAACTTAACCCTAAACCTAACCCTTACCTTAAATCTAACCCGAACCCTTACCCTAACCCTGACCCTAACATAAACCTAACCCTAATCCTAAACCTAAACCTAATCCTGTCCCTAAGTTAAACGCTAACACTAACCCTAAACCTAATCGTTACCCTAACCCTAACCGTACCCCTTACCCTAACCCTAATCCTAACCCTAAACCTAACCCTATCCCTAAACCTAACCCTAACCCTAACCCTAAGAGAACCCTAACCCTAACCCTAACCTTAACCCTAGCCCTAACGCTAACCGTAACCCTATCCCTAACCCTAACCCTAACCCTAACCCTAACCCTAACTCTAACCCTAAGAGAACACTAACCCTAACCCTAATTCTAATCCTAACCCTAAACCTAACCCTAAACCTAACCCTAACCCTAACCCTAACCCTAACCCTAAAAGAACCCTAACCCTAACCACAACCATAACCCTAACCCTAAGAGTACCCTAACCCTAACCCTAACCCTAACCCAAATCCTAACCCTAACCCTAACCCTAACCCTAACCCTAACCCTAACCCTAACCCTAACCCTAACCCTAACCCTAACCCTAACCCTAACCCTAACCCTAACCCTAACCTTAACCCTAACCCTAACCCTAAACCTAAGAGAACACTAACACTAACCCTAACACTAACCCTAATCCTAACCCTAATCCTAACCCTAACCCTAACCCTAACTTTAACCCTACCCCTAACCATAACCCTAACCCTAACTAACACTAACCCTAATCCTAACCCTAAGGGAACCCTGACCCTAACCCTAACCCTAAACCTAAACCTAACACTAACCTTAACCCTAACCCTAAGAGAACACTAACCCTAAACCTAACCCTAACCCTAACCGTAACCCTAACCCTAACCCT
>NW_028137296.1:97500-100000 GCF_965140915.1 Aythya marila | reverse complement strand
ACTAACTCTACACCTAACCATTACGCTAACCCTAAACCTAACCCTTGCCATAACCCTATCCATAACGAAACCCTAACCCTAAGCCTAACGCTAACCCTAACCCTAAGAGAACCCTAACCCTAAACCTAAGAGAACCCTAACACTAACCATAAGATAACCCTAACCCTAACCCTAACCCTAACCCTAACCCTAACCCTAACAATAACCCTAACCCTAAACCTAAGAGAACCCTAACACTAACCATAAGATAACCCTAACCCTAACCCTAACCCTAACCCTAACCCTAACCCTAACCATAACCCTAACCCTATCCCTAACCTTAACCCTAACCCTAACCCTTACCCTAACCCTAACCCTAACCCTAACCCTAACCCTAACCCTAACCCTAACCCTAAGAGAACACTAATCCTAACCCTAAAACTAACCCTAAACCTAACCCTTACCCTAACACTAACCCTAACCCTCAACCTTACCCTAACCCTAAGAGAACACTAACCCTAACCCTAACCCTAACACTAACCCTAACCCTAACCCTAACCCTAACCCTAACCCTAACCCTAACCCTTACCCTAACCCTAACCCTAACCCTAACCCTAACCCTAACCCTAACCCTAACCCTAACCCTAAGAGAACCCTAACCCTAACCCTAACCCTTACCATAACCCTAACCCTAACCCTAAGAGAACACTAACTCTAACCCTAACCCTCACCCTTACCCTAACCCTAACCCTAACCCTAACCCTAACCCTAACCCTAACCCTCACCCTAAGAGAACCCTAACCCTAACCCTAACCCTAACCCTAACCCTAACCCTAACCCTAACCCTAACCCTAACCCTAACCCTAAGAGAACCCTAAGCCTAACTCTAACCCTAACCCTAACCCTAACCCTAACCCTAACCCTAACCCTAACCCTAACCCTAACCCTAACCCTAACCCTAATCCTAACCGTAACCTTAACCTTAACCTTAACCCTTACCCTAACTCTACACCTAACCATTACGCTAACCCTAAACCTAAACCTAACCCTTGCCATAACCGTATCCCTAACGAAACCCTAACCCTAAGCCTAACGCTAACACTCACAAAACCCTAATCCTAAAAATAACCCTAACCCTTACTCTAACCCTAACCCTAACCCTAACAGATCCCACACCATAACCATAACAATAAATGTATCACTAGCTTTAAACCTAACCATAAACTTAACCCTAAACCTAACCCTTACCTTAAATCTAACCCGAACCCTTACCCTAACCCTGACCCTAACATAAACCTAACCCTAATCCTAAACCTAAACCTAATCCTGTCCCTAAGTTAAACGCTAACACTAACCCTAAACCTAATCGTTACCCTAACCCTAACCGTACCCCTTACCCTAACCCTAATCCTAACCCTAAACCTAACCCTATCCCTAAACCTAACCCTAACCCTAACCCTAAGAGAACCCTAACCCTAACCCTAACCTTAACCCTAGCCCTAACGCTAACCGTAACCCTATCCCTAACCCTAACCCTAACCCTAACCCTAACCCTAACTCTAACCCTAAGAGAACACTAACCCTAACCCTAATTCTAATCCTAACCCTAAACCTAACCCTAAACCTAACCCTAACCCTAACCCTAACCCTAACCCTAAAAGAACCCTAACCCTAACCACAACCATAACCCTAACCCTAAGAGTACCCTAACCCTAACCCTAACCCTAACCCAAATCCTAACCCTAACCCTAACCCTAACCCTAACCCTAACCCGAACCCTAACCCTAACCCTAACCCTAACCCTAACCCTAACCCTAACCTTAACCCTAACCCTAACCCTAAACCTAAGAGAACACTAACACTAACCCTAACACTAACCCTAATCCTAACCCTAATCCTAACCCTAACCCTAACCCTAACTTTAACCCTACCCCTAACCATAACCCTAACCCTAACTAACACTAACCCTAATCCTAACCCTAAGGGAACCCTGACCCTAACCCTAACCCTAAACCTAAACCTAACACTAACCTTAACCCTAACCCTAAGAGAACACTAACCCTAAACCTAACCCTAACCCTAACCGTAACCCTAACCCTAACCCTAACCCTAACCCTAAGCCTAACCCTAACCCTAACAAGAGAACATTAACCCTAACCCGAACCCTAACGCTAACACTAACCCTAACCCTAACCCTAATCCTAACCCTAAGATAACCCTAACCCGAAGAGAACTCTGACACTAACCCTAACCCTAAACCTAACCCTAACCCTAACCTTAACCCTAACCCTAACCCTAACCCTAACCCTAACCCTAACTCTAAACCTAACACTAACCCTAACCCTAAGAGACCCCTAACCCTAACTCTAACACTAACGCTAACCCTAACGCTAACCCTAACGCTAACCCTAACCCTAACCCTAACCCTAACCCTAACCCTAAGAGAACACTAACACTAACCCTAACCCTAACCCTAACCCTAACCCTAACCCTAACCCTAACCCTAACCCTAACCCTAACC
>NW_028137296.1:80000-82500 GCF_965140915.1 Aythya marila | reverse complement strand
CTAACCGTAACCCTAACCCTAACCCTAACCCTAACCCTAAACATAAACCCAACCCTAACACTAACCCTAACCCTAACCATAACCCTAACCCTAACCCTAACACTAACCCTAATCCTAACCCTAAGAGAACCCTGACCCTAACCCTAACCCTAAACCTAACCCTAACCCTAACCCTAACCTTAACCCTAACCCTAAGAGAACACTAACCCTAAACCTAACCCTAACCCTAACCGTAAACCTAACCCTAACCCTAACCCTAACCCTAACCCTAACCCTAACCCTAACCCTAGCAAGAGAACATTAACCCTAACCCGAACCCTAACGCTAACACTAACCCTAACCCTAACCCTAATCCTAACCCTAAGAGAACCCTAACCCGAAGAGAACTCTGACACTAACCCTAACCCTAAACCTAACCCTAACCCTCACCTTAGCCATAACTCTAAGAGAACAGTAAACCTAACCCTAACCCTAACCTTAACTCTAACCCTAACAATAACCCTAACCCTAAGAGAACCCTAACCCTAAATCTAACCCTAACGCTAACACTAACCCTAACCCTAACCCTAACCCTAACCCTAACCCTAAACCTAACCCTAACCCTAACCCTAACCCTAACCTTATCCCTAACCCTAACCCTAACAAGAGAACCCTAACCCTAACCCTAACCCTAACCATAACCCTAACCCTAATCCTAACCCTAAGAGAACCCTAACCCGAAGAGAACTCTGACACTACCCCTAACCCTAAACCTACCCCTAACCCTAACCTTAACCCTAACGCTAAGGGAACAGTAAAACTAACCCTAACCCTAACCCTAAGAGAACACTAAACCTAAACCTAAACCTAACCCTAAGAGACCCCTAACCCTAACTCTAACCCTAACGCTAACCCTAACCCTAACCCTAAACCTAACCCTAACCCTACATCCACCCTAAACCTACCCCTAACGCTAAACCTAACCCTAACCATAACCCTAACCCTTATCCTTATCCTAATCCTAACCGTAACCCTAACCCTAACTCTAACACTAACCCTAACCCTAACCCTAACCCTAACCCTAACCCTAACCCTAACCCTAACCCTAACCCTAACCCTAACCCTAACCCTAACCCTAACCCTAACCCTAATCCTAACCCTAACCCTAACCCTAACCCTAACCCTAACCCTAAGAGAACACTAACCCTAACCCTAACACTAAGAGAACCCTAAACCTAAGAGAACCCTGACCCTAACCCTAACCCTAACCCTAACTCTAACCCTAAAACTAACCCTAACCGTAAGTGAACCCTAACTCTAAGAAAACCCTAACCCTAACCCTAAGAGAACCCTAACCCTACCCCTAACCCTGACCTTAACCCTAACCCTAAGAGAACACTAACCCTAACCCTAACCCTAACCCTAACCATAACCCTAACCCTAACCCTAAGAGAACCCTAACCCTAACACTAACCCTAACCCTAACCCTAACCCTAACCCTAACCCTAACCCTAAACCTAATCCTAACCCTAACACTAACCCTAACCCTAACCCTAACCCTAACCCTAACCCTAACCCTAACCCTAACCCTAACCCTAACCCTAACCCTACATCCACCCTAACCCTACCCCTAACGCTAAACCTAACTCTTATCCTAACTCTAACAATAACAATAACCGTAACCCTAACCCTAACCCTAACCCTAACCCTAACCCTAACCCTAACCCTAACCATAACCCTAACCCTAACCCTAACAAGAAAACCCTAACCCTAACCCTAACCCTAACCCTAACCGTAACCCTAACCCTAATCCTAACCCTAAGAGAACCCTAATCCGAAGAGAACTCTGACACTAACCCTAACCCTAAACCTAACCCTAACCCTAACCTTAAACCTAACGCTAAGAGAACAGTAAACCTAACCCTAACCCTAACCCTAACCCTAACTCTAACCCTAACACTAACCCTAACCCTAAGAGACCCCTAACCCTAACCCTAACCCTAACCCTAACCCTAACCCTAACCCTAACCCTAACCCTAACCCTAACCCTAACCCTAACCCTAAGAGAACACTAACCCTAACCCTAACCCTAACCCTAAGAGAACCCTAACCCTAACCCTAACCCTAACCCTAACCCTAACCCTAACGCTAACCCTAACCGTAACCCTAACCCTAACTCTAACCGTATGAGAACACTAACCCTAACACTAAAGCTAACCCTATGTCTAACCCTAACCCTAACCCTAAGAGAACACTAACCCTAACCCTATCCCTAACCCTAAACCTAACCCTAACCCTAACCCTAACCCTAACCCTAACCCTAACACTAACCCTAACACTAACCCTAAACCTAACCCTAACCCTAACCCTAACACTAACCCTAAGACTACACTAACCCTAACGCGAACCCTAACCCTAACCCGAACCCTAAACCTAACCCTAACCCTAACCCAACCCTAACCCTAAGAGAACACTAACCCTAACCCTAACCCTAACCCTTACCATAACCCGAACCCTAACC
>NW_028137296.1:67500-70000 GCF_965140915.1 Aythya marila | reverse complement strand
TAACCCTAACCCTAACCCTAACCCTAACCCTAACCCTAACCCTAACCCTAACCCTAACCCTAACCCTAACCCTAAGAGAACACTAACCCTAACCCTAACCCTACCCCTAAGAGAACACTAACCCTAACCCTAAACCTAACCCTAACCCTAACCCTAACCCTAACCCTAACCCTAACCCTAACCCTAACCCTAACCCTAACCCTAACCCTAACCCTAACCCTAACCGTAACCGTAACCCTAACCCTAACCCTAACCCTATGAGAACACTAACACTAACCCTAACACTAACCCTAATCCTAACCCTTACCCTAACCTTAAGAAAACACTAACCCTAAACGTAAACTTAAACATAACCCTAACCCTACCCCTATGCCTAAACCTAACCCTAACCGTAAGACAACACTAACCCTAACCCTATCCCTAACCCTAAACCTAACCCTAACTCTAACCGAAACCCTTACCCTAACCCTAACCGTAACCCTAACCCTAACCCTATCCCAATGAGAACCCTAACCCTAACGCTAACACTAACCCTAACCCTAACCCTAACCCTAACCCTAACCCTAACCCTAACCCTAACCCTAACCCTAACCCTAACCCTAACCATAACCCTAAGAGAAACCTAACCCTAACTATAACCCTAAACCTGACCCTAAGTCTAACCCTAAGAGAACCCAAACCCTAACCCTAACCCTAACCCTAACACTAACCCTAACCCTAAGAGAACACTAACCCTAACCCTAACCCTAACCCTAAACCTAACCCTAACCCTAACCCTAACCCTAACCCTAACCCTAACCCTAACCCTAACCCTAAGAGAACCCTAACCCTAACCCTAACCCTAACCATAACCCTAACCCTAACCCTTACCCTAACCCTAACCCTAACCCTAACCCTAACCCTAACCCTAACCCTAACCCTAACCCTAACCCTAACCCTAACCATACATACACCCCAACCCTACACCTAACGCTAAACCTAACCGTAACACTAACCCTTATCCTAATCCTAACCGTAACCCTAACCCTAACTCTAACACTAACCCTAACCCTAACCCTAACCCTAAACCTAACCCTAACCCTAACCCTAACCCTAACCCTAACACTAACCCTAACCCTAACCCTAAGAGAACCCTAACACTAAGAGAACCCTAACACTAAGAGAACCCTGACCCTAACCCTAAACCTAAATCTAACCCTAACCCTAACCTTAACCTTAACCCTAAGAGAACACTAACACTAAACCTAACCCTAACCCTAACCGTAACCCTAACCCTAACCCTAACCGTAACCCTAAACCTAACCCTAACCCTAACCCTAACACTAACCCTAACCCTAAGAGAACACTAACACTAACACTAAACCTAACCCTAACCCTAAACCTAACCCTAACCCTAACCCTAAAGCTAAGAGAACACTAACCCTAACCCTAACCCTAACCCTTACCCTAACCCTAAGAGAACACTAACACTAACCCTAACCCTACCCCTAACCCTAACCCTAACCCTAAACCTAACCCTAACCCTAACCCTAACCCTAACCCTAACCCTAAGACTACACTAACACTAACCCTAACACTAACCCTAATCCTAAACCTAATCCTAACCCTAACCCTAACCCTAAACCTAACCCTAACCCTAACCCTAACCCTAACCCTAACACTAAGAGAACCCTAACCCTAACCGTAAGAGAACAATAACCCTAACCCTAAGAGAACTCTAACCTTAACCCTAACCCTAACCCTAATCCTTACCCTAACCTAACCCTAACCCTAACCGTAACCCTAACCCTAAACCTAACCCTAACCCTTACCCTAACCCTAACCCTAACCCTAAACGTAAGTGAACCCTAACTCTAAGAGAACCCTAACCCTAACCCTAAGAGAACCCTAACCCTAACCCTAACCTTAACCCTAACCCTAAGAGAACACTAACCCTAACCCTAACCCTAACCCTAACCCTACATCCACCCTAACCCTACCCCTAACGCTAAACCTAACCCTAACCCTAACCCTTATCCTAATCCTAACCGTAACCCTAACCCTAACTCGAACACTAACCCTAACCGTAACCCTAACCCTAACCCTAACCCTAACCCTAAGAGAACACTAACCCTAACCCTAACCCTAACCCTAACCCTAACCATAACCCTAACCCTAACCCTAACCCTAAGAGAACCCTAACCCTAAACCTAACCCTAACCCTAACCCTAATCCTAGCCCTAACCCTAACCCTAACCTTAACCCTAACCCTAAGAGAACACTAACCCTAACCCTAAACCTAACCCTAACCATAACCCTAACCCTAACCCTAACCCTAAGAGAACCCTAACCCTAAACCTAACCCTAAACCTAACCATAACCCTAACCCTAACCCTAACCCTAACCCTAACCCTAACCCTAACCCTAACCCTAACCCTAACCCTAACCCTAACCCTAACCCTAACCCTAACCCTAACCCTAACCCTAACCCTAACCCTAACCCTAACCCTAACCCTAACCC
>NW_028137297.1:227500-230000 GCF_965140915.1 Aythya marila | reverse complement strand
GGTTAGATTTAGGGTTAGGGTTAGGTTTAGGGTTAGGGTTTGGGTTACGGTTAGTGTTATGTTAGGATTAGGGTTATGGTTAGGGTTAGGGTTAGCGTTAGGGTTAGGGTTAGGGTTAGGGTTAGTGTTCTCTTAGGGTTAGGGTTAGGGTTACGGTTAGGGTTAGGGTTAGGGTTATTGTTAGGGTTAGGGTTATTGTTCTCTTAGGGTTAGGGTTAGGGTTAGGGTTAGGGTTAGGGTTAGGTTTAGTGTTCTCTTAGTGTTAGGGTTAGGGTTAGGGTTAGTGTTAGGGTTAGGGTTAGGGTTAGGGTTAGGGTTTCGGTTAGGGTTAGTGGTCTGTTAGGAGTAGTGTTAGGGTTAGGGTTAAATTAGTTTTCTCTTAGGGTTAGGGTTAGGGTTTAGGTTAATGTTCTCTTAGGGTTAGGGTTAGGGTTACGGTTAGGGTTAGGGTTAGGGATAGGGTTACGGTTAGTGTTCCCTTAGGGTTAGGGTTAGGGTTAGGGTTAGGATTAGGGTTAGGATTAGGGTTAGGGTTATGGTTAGGGTTAGGGTTAGGGTTAGGGTTAGGGTTAGTGTTAGGGTTAGGTTTAGGGTTAGGGTTAGGGTTAGGGTTAGTTTTAAGGTTAGGGTTAGGGTTAGGGTTAGGGTTAGGGTTAGGTTTAGGGTTAGGGTTAGGGTTAGGGTTAGGTTTAGGATTAGGGTTAGGGTTAGGGTTAGGGTTAGTGTTGTCTTAGGTTTAGGGTTAGGGTTATGGTTAGGTTTAGGGTTAGGTTTAGTGTTCGAGTTAGGGTTAGATTTAGGGTTAGGTTTAGGGTTAGGGTTAGGGTTAGGGTTAGGGTAAGGGTTAGGGTTAGGGTTAGATTTAGGGTTAGGGTTAGGTTTAGGGTTAGGGTTTGGGTTACGGTTAGTGTTATGTTAGGATTAGGGTTATGGTTAGGGTTAGGGTTAGCGTTAGGGTTAGGGTTAGGGTTAGGGTTAGTGTTCTCTTAGGGTTAGGGTTAGGGTTACGGTTAGGGTTAGGGTTAGGGTTATTGTTAGGGTTAGGGTTATTGTTCTCTTAGGGTTAGGGTTAGGGTTAGGGTTAGGGTTAGGGTTAGGTTTAGTGTTCTCTTAGTGTTAGGGTTAGGGTTAGGGTTAGTGTTAGGGTTAGGGTTAGGGTTAGGGTTAGGGTTTCGGTTAGGGTTAGTGGTCTGTTAGGAGTAGTGTTAGGGTTAGGGTTAAATTAGTTTTCTCTTGGGGTTAGGGTTAGGGTTTAGGTTAATGTTCTCTTAGGGTTAGGGTTAGGGTTACGGTTAGGGTTAGGGTTAGGGATAGGGTTACGGTTAGTGTTCCCTTAGGGTTAGGGTTAGGGTTAGGGTTAGGGTTAGGGTTAGGATTAGGGTTAGGGTTAGGGTTAGGGTTAGGGTTAGGGTTAGTGTTAGGGTTAGTGTTAGGGTTAGGTTTAGGGTTAGGGTTAGTGTTAGGGTTAGTTTTAAGGTTAGGGTTAGGGTTAGGGTTAGGGTTAGGGTTAGGTTTAGGGTTAGGGTTAGGGTTAGCGTTAGGGTTAGGGTTAGGGTTAGGGTTAGGGTTAGGGTTAGGGTTAGGGTTAGGGTTAGGGTTTGGGTTAGGGTTAGGGTTAGGGTTAGGGTTAGGGTTAGGGTTAGGTTTAGGATTAGGGTTAGGGTTAGGGTTAGTGTTCTCTTAGGGTTAGGGTTAGGGTTAGGGTTAGTGTTAGATTTAGGGTTAGGGTTAGGGTTAGGTTTAGGGTTGTCTTAGGGTTAGGATTAGGGTTAGGGTTTAGGTTAGGGTAAGGGTTAGGGTTGGGGTTAGTGTACTGTTAGGGTTAGGGTTAGGGTTAGGTTTAGGGTTAGTGTTAATGTTAGGATTAGGCTTAGGGTTAGGGTTATGGTTAGGGCTAGGGTTAGGGTTAGGGTTAGGGTTATGGTTAGTGTTCTCTTAGGATTAGGGTTAGGGTTAGGGTTAGGGTTAGGGTTAGGGTTAGGGTTAGGGTTAGTGTTAGGATTAGGGTTAGGGTTAGGATTAGTGTTAGGGTTAGGGTTAGGGTTAGTGTTGTCTTAGGGTTAGGGTTAGGGTTAGGGTTAGGTTTAGGTTTAGGTTTAGGGTTAGGGTTGGGGTTAGGATTAGGGTTAGGGTTAGGGTTAGGGTTAGGGTTAGTGTTGTCTTAGGGTTAGGGTTAGGGTTATGGTTAGGTTTAGGGTTAGGTTTAGGGTTCGGGTTAGGGTTAGATTTAGGGTTAGGTTTAGGGTTAGGGTTAGGGTTAGGGTTAGGGTAAGGGTTAGGGTTAGGGTTAGGGTTAGGGTTAGGGTTAGATTTAGGGTTAGGGTTAGGGTTAGGTTTGTCTTAGGGTTAGGGTTATGGTTAGGGTTAATGTTCTCTTAGGGATAGGGTTAGGGCTAGAGTAAGGGTTAGGGTTAGGGATAGGGTTAGGTTTAGGATTAGGTTTAGGGTTAGATTACTGTTAGGGTTAGAATTAGGGTTAGGGTTAGGGTTACGGTTAGGG
>NW_028137297.1:192500-205000 GCF_965140915.1 Aythya marila | reverse complement strand
ATCCCATAACAGTCACTAGTTGTTATCAGTTGTTCTGAAACTCCCAGACACACGGGTAATTAAAACATTCTTCCCCAGCCATTCACAGACACATCTATAGCAGTGTTAGAAATAGAAGTCCGGAATAACAAAAGCAAACAGGTTCATAAATTTAAGAAGTGATAAATTGGCTAGAATGAGGAATGAGGGGGAGACTGGGACACACTGCAGCTGTGGTTCAAGCATTGAATTGCCAGTGCAGGGCCCAGAGGCAGACAGGATTCAAACATTTCAAACAGAATTGTTCTTTATGGACACGAATTGTTAAAACATTCCTCACAATCCCTTATCTTCTTTTCAATATCCCCAATTCGTGTCTCTTCTGTTATTAATAATTGGATTTCATCAGTTTGTTCTTGGAGGGTCCAATTCTTAAACATCATAATTGACATATCCCCTTCCCTTTTTAATGAAGTTATTACAAATGTACTATTTATCACCCGGTGTATTAATAATGTAAGACAAGGTATCATACAAGGTATATACAATAACATAATTACACCACATGACAATAAAAATAACACTCTTTTAACCCATGGTCCACCAGGCAGCCATGAAAATAAATCCCATTCCATATCCTTCCAGGTTTGTGTTTGCTCGCTCACCTCCCCCCCTTCCTTCTCTGGGATGGGAGAGAGAAATGGGAAAGTGAAGCCTGTGAGTTGAGATAAAACCAAGAAAATAATAACAATAATAATAATAACAATAATGATGATAATAGTACTACTAGTAATAATGTGTACGAAACAAGTGATGCACAATGCAATCGCTCACCACCTGCTGTCCGATGCCCAACCTAACCCCGAGCAGTCTGGCCCTCCTCCCAGCCTGCCTGCTGACAGGACAGTGAGAAGCTGAATTTGGCTTGGTCCTTGGCTTGGTGTAAGCACTGCTCTGTAACAATTAAAAACAATTAAAACACCAGCATATTATTAACATTCTTCTCATCCTAAACCAGAACATAACATTCTATCAGTTACTAGGAAGAAACACCCTTTTAATCAATCTTTAAACAGCAATTACTAAAGCTAAATTTTCCACAGACTTCTCCTTCTTGTGCTAGTAAATAATCCAAAGCTAGGCAATTTTGATACAAAGCAGTTCTCATCTTTATAACTCATTTAAATCAGTTCTCATCATTTATAACTATTTCTATTACAGCTAATAACCTAATTATTCTATTAAGTATATATACTGGGGTCCTATAGTCCCAGGATCTGTCTTCTGCCCACGTAGCTGGATCATAATAGGCAAACGCCTTCAGTCAAGGAGTTAGGCCCGCTTTCAGGGTCACTTCAGGCTTGTGTTACCGTTCGGCCTGTCAGGGTGATCCAGCTCCTGTAAAACGAATCACAATTTTATATAGGTTTAAAAAAAAGTTTTTTTTTTATGTTATTTTCTCGGGACAACCTGATCTTAGTGTGGGAGAAGTCCGGTCGAGGCCCTCTCACTCGGCAGTCAATACCCATAGGGGTTGCCTCCCTCGGTAGACCATACACACCGCAGTGGAGGGTCCTGCCCCGGTCTTGCCTTCTCCGTTTTCTCCCTTTAGGCTTGTCCCCTTTATTTAGCATCCTTCATTCATGCAGAGCCTCGTTGCCAGAATATTAGTTCTCCCCTAGCTTGAGTTTCAGTTTCCCAGGAGCGGACTCAACCCTCCAAGTTTCAGTAGTTACTGGTCCTTTTATTCTGGATGCGTGGGTCCCTTTCTGCAGTTCTCACAGCTGTTTCAGTAGTCAGTAAAACAAGGTACAGTCCCTCACATCGGGGGTTCAGTGATTCTTCCCTCCCATGGCTGCTTGTTGAAGCACTTTCTTTTTTATCTTCTGACGAGTTAAATAACAGTTATCTAATTTGCTTTGCCGTATGGCCCTTTCCAGGTTCCTGTAGCAGGATTCATCTGATAGCCACGGCTACATTCACATTTGTAGCCACCTTTCAGGTTGATACAGATTTGACTACAGATACCAGGGTTTTGGCATTCATCAATACCTCCACAGTTTCTCTTGTTTACAAACTCAAACTCAGCTGGACAGTCACATTCATTTATGTTGCATTCCTTCAGGGGCTCATCACCCCAGTCCTTGCAGTCTCTCTGCTGGTTACACACTTTATTGATATCTATGCATTCTCCACTTCTGCACTTGAATTTGCCAGGTCCAGAGCACTGAATAACATTGTTTCATCAGTGCCATCCAGACAGTCTCTCACACCACTGCACTGCCTACTCCTATGGACACAGTTCCCATCTTCACATCTGAACTGGTCTGGCCTGCAGGTCCAGGAAGGGCAGTTAATTTCATCACTTCCATCCTTACAATAAGGATCTCTGTCACATCACCACTTCTTGTAGATACATTCTTGTAGATACAAGTCACATTGTCAGGCGAAGGTGAGCAGCAGGCAGAGCGCTCCGCACCGTCACCTGTGTCACTTATACTACTCCTATTACCCATGCTGTTAGTGTCAGTGGCATCCTCCTTTTCTTTTTGCCACTGATCATTCACCACAAATGGATGAGACACATGATTACTAGTTAGGAAAGAGAGTGTAACGTCTGCTATACGGCTGCAGGCAGTGCCAGCTGCAACCTTAGGTTTGTGAAAGAGCCTGCCGGTGGTCATTTGGCAGTGTAATCTGCGTCTCTGCACTCCTGCCCTGCAATAGAGCTAAGTCGTCATTAGTAATGGTTATAACACCAATCTGGGGACTAATAGTCCTTTTTGCATTGCAAGATAAACCTTTTATAAAAAGAATGCTAGAGTGAAGCAGCACAGCCGCTGCTGCCGCTGCCTCCATGGTTATGTCAGACAGGCTGCAGGGTCCTGATGTCCGCCCCTCTGCTCTGCGCCGACTCGCCTCACGGTGAGAGTCGACTGCCGGTGTGATAAATTAGTGGGGGGTTTGTTCATTGTCTTTGAGGAATTTGGAGAAACTGCTGAAGAGATAAGGTTGTACAAATTAACGGCCTTGGTAAAGGGGAGGATTAAAGCAAGCAGATAACAGGAGGGAGTATTGGATACACATCCTTGAGTGAAACCAGACATCCTGTCTGCCGCTTCATTACCCCCACCTGAATACGAGCACAACGTGTGAACACCAGCAGAGGAACAACGACCCCCCCTCTCAACAATAAACTGCGCAGCCTCAGCCAGTTCAATAGGTCTCGATAAGCTGGAACTCGACTGCTATAAAATAGCTACCCTGGAAAGGGAAGGTGCGTGCTGTTGCGGAGCGGAGACTCCCCAGCCGCCCAGCGCTGTTTTGCTTGTGTCTGCTTACTTGATTAATAAAATAATTACAATAGACCTGTAAATTGTGTGGTCTAATTTATAACAATTTGGTGCCGTGACTCGGATGAAGGCAAATCTGATTGAAAGACCTTCGGAGGGGGCGCCCCGCTGATTTCAGCGGCCTTCGCTAGGACTACTTTCATTCAAACCCTTCACCGACGAACCCAAAATTAGACACAAGCAAATAAAACCGGTAAACCCCAGGCAACCTTTGTGCACGAAGCCCGAACGAAGACCCACGGGGTGGGTAAGTGTAGGCCAGTGTTCCGTTCGGTTGGGGTTGGGTATCCCGGAGCACGACATTTGAGACGTCCAAGTGCGGACGAAGCGAGTGCGGACCCCTCGGTAGTGCGGTTCCCACCTCCCGCGAGGGACTGGGCCACGAAAAGGGGGAAGCGTTGTGTGTGTGTGTGTGAAGGTGCTCCGGAAGATGGGACAGAAGAAAAGTAAGCCTTCTGGCCCCATGAGGGAGGGATCCAATGCTGTAGGGATACCCTCTGTTCCTTCTGATAGTCCGTTAGGACAAATGATTAAGAATTGGGATGATTCCCCTTCTAGGCGGGGAAAGAGTAAAGTTAAAATGATTTATTATTGTATAGAAGTGTGGGGCAACAAGCCCATCAAAGGGGACAGCGTTTTCTGGCCCCCCGTTCGGCTCCTTTGAGGATTGGGTATGCCAAGCCCTCAATATTTATGTTAACTCTAAGGAGCCCTTTAGTTTGGAAGAAAGTGAATATGCGCACCTCTGGATAAATTCAGATACGAGGACGCATCTATATCCTCTAAAAGAAAAAGGAGGGCGGGATAAAAAGAGAAAGGACTTAGAAGTCCCGACATCGCCCCCGCCCTATATTCCACTGCCCGCACCAACGGCTCCTGTCCTTAATGGACTCCCCGAATTAGCAAATTCAGGAGAAACGGAATCGGATCATGAAACACAGGGGCCGGTAACCAGAAGCAGGGCGAGAAATCAGAAATCTGCTTTAAGGGAGGGATTATATCCCCTACGAGAAATAGTAATTGGGCGGACCCCAGCCAGGAATGGAATATGTGGCCATCCCCATTAACTCCGGGGATGTCCGAGATTTTAAGAAAAGGACAGGACAGGAGGACGGTAAGCAAGCTTTAATGGCAACTGGCATAGTGTTTGCAGCTGCTGAGGAATAATTCTAACTGGAATAATAACTGTACATTGTATATTGTATATATAAAAGCCCGGGCATTTTTGTTAAAGTATTCTTTTATTCATATGTTAATATGTAAATATGTAAATATAAGAACTGCCATTGAGGTGTATATCTAAGGGAACAAAATTTGCCCAGGCATATTATTGGCTCATCAGGTTTAAATGTCCTCAGTGTAATTGTCAACAGGCAGTTAATTTACAGTGGTTTGATTTTATTTGTGTATCTATATATTGTGAATTTTGGAGGGATTGGGATTGACTAGTAAAGAGCTTCTAGGAAAACAGTGGAATATTAACCACTGTAGATAACAATAGGAAATGTTCAAAGCAAAGAAACCCCGAGGAAAAGCCCCCTAGGATGTATACTAACACATTGGAGGGATATAGTGGGGTGAGAGGGTACAGAAAGTAAAAGAACTCTTATCAAATATTGTAATCAATGGTGGCCACTTTATAAACTAGAGGATGGAGCGGAGTGGCCCCTAAATGGAACTATTAATTATAACACCATATTACAATTAATGTTGTTTTTGTGGAAAGAAGGAAAATGGGATGAAATATGGTATATTGATTGATATGTTGTTTCAGTATCTTGGAGGGAAAAGGTATGGAATTAAGTTGGACTCTGACTGAGCTTTTGGTGTTGGTATTAGAAAAGTACGGGCTTGAGAAAGATAAAGGAAGTGTTAAAAGAGTTGCTGAAGGTGTTAAAAGGTGTGGCATGTAGTATTTAACAGAGCTGTTTGAAATTGAATGAGCAGGGAAAGGTGATGTAGGCATTATCTAAGTAACAGTCTAGAAGTTTTGGTATATTTGCATATTTGCTGTGGTGTTTGTTCAGTTTCCCAAGCATCGGGGAGGGGGGGAACAGCCTGCTCCACCAGGGGCCTCTCCAGCAGCCGCAGGGGGGCTTCAGCTCCAGCGCCTGGAGCGCCTCCTGCCCCTCCTTCTGCACTGACTTTGGTGTCTGTGGGGGGGTTTCTCGCTCTCCCAACTGCTGTTGAGCAGCAGGGTTTAGTTCATTTCTTTGTCTGTTTGTTTTCGTGGATGTGCTCTCACAGAGGCACGGACTGTGTTGCTCATGGCTTGGCTCTGGGCAGCAGTGGTCCTCTTTGGGGCCAGATGAAATTGTCCCTTACCTACCACGGGGAGGTTTCTGGGTTTTTCTCACGGGGGCTGCCACTGCAGTTTCCCACTCCCACACACACACACACCCCCCCCGAACCTTGCCAGCAAACCCAATACACTGGGGCAGCTAAGTCATTACTGACTTGTAAAGCTTCAGGGATTAAATTAACTAATGAAACCCTAAATGTGATGGGGGTAGAAGGTACTGGGATAACAGTGCCACTTTTGGGGAATACTAAGCTGAGACCAGGGGATAAAATGATCACTGGGCAATTATTGTATGTATCCAAGGCGGAAACTAACTTGTTGGGAAGGGATTTGATGATTAAATTGGGCATTCAAATAGTAAATTGTTAGACTGGAATAACAGTGTTATTAATGGAGTGCTCTCAGGCCCTGAGAGCAAACGTATATTCACCTCTGACTGGAAAGACTCTGAAATGGGGGTGAAAGCAACAATATAGGTGGACAATTTTACCTCAGGGGTTTACAGGGCCACCTATCTATTTGGGTAAATTCTAAAAAAGGTTTTGGAGCAATTACAACCTCCCAAGGAGGTATTAATGTTACAAATATGTGGATCATTTTAAGGAAAATGGATACTCCCCAATGGGAGAGAAATGCTGAATAAAGTGATAATGAGGCAAATATTAACTGTTTTACATCAGAAGAGTCATTGGGAGGTGCAAGCAATGTGTGATGTTGTTCTAAGAAAGCATGTCTGTGTAGGAATATATACTTTAGGGAAGCACACATGCAGAGGATGTACTATATGTCAAAAGGTAAATAAAAAAGGTCTTCTGTAACCTATCTAGAGGGGGACGGGAGCCAGGGCTTTGACCTTTCCAAAGTATACAGGTAGACTTTACTGAGTTACTTGTTTGTCCTAATTGACCATGTGACTGAATGAGTGTAAAGTTTTACTGCAAGGATTAAAGCAGGCCTTAGAGATTGAGTGGGATTTTCACAGCCCCTGGCACCCCTCCTCTTCTGGAAAGGTAGAGCAAATGAATGGTGAAATTAAGAAACAACTAACAAAACTTATGCTGGAAATTAAGGCTTCTTGGGTAAAATGCTTCCCCCTTGCACTGTTAAACATATGGATGCAGCCCAGAACTGATGTAGGAATTTCTCCTTTTGAAATGCTATATGGTATGCCCTATGACTTGGAATTGCCACTTGATCACCCTCAATTCTAATGAAGACTTTGAAAGAGACTCTTTTTAACACCACGATGGGGAAGGCCCCTATGTTGTTTTGCTTACTACAGAAACAGCCGTTTGGACTGCGGAGAAAGGATGGACACATGCCAGCCGTGTTAAAGGACCCACCTGTGACAAGATGTGGGAGATCGCTCCAGGAAACAAAGACCTGAAGCTCACATTGTGACGAACTCGATAGGTACCGTGGGTTAAGGTAGAGGCTCTCCCCTGAAGAACACTACTGCTGCCGAGAAGAACTAAAACCTCGTAGTTGGCTGCAACCCAACTGACGAGTGAGGCAGAGGAGTGAATAAGTGGGGAAAGACATGGGCCTCAGCCATTCCTATCGGTATTTGGGGGTTCTCGCAGTGATTTCATCCTGCATAGCGACTCAACACCACCCCCACCAACCTTTTAAATGGACTTTAAGTCGATTCGAAGATCAACAGGTTATTGCAACCCAGATAACATCGGGGGGGGCTTGAGGCCCCGATGCTGGGAATATGTGGGATTTTATTTCTGCCCAAGTTCTAACCTGGGAAGGGGGTACTGTAAATGCCTGAACGTGTATTATTGTGCATACCGGGGGTGTGAAACCATTGCTACAGACTGCACACTTGGGGCTGGTCGGGATAAATTCTTACAAGTGGGATATGGGCTGCAAAGTTGTAACCGACAATTGGATCCCCGTTACAGGTGGTGAGGGCATGGTATAGGGTATACAGGAACCTTCCACGGAAATAAAGAAATTTGCAAGGTTCTATATATAAATATAACAAACTCGGACGATACTAGCTGGGTACTAGGAAAAATGTCAGATTTTACGAACACGGAACAGATAGGGGAGGACTCATCCTAATAAAGAAGGGAAAACCCGAGACTTCCAAGGTAGTCGGGCCTAATAAAGAGTTACTAGGGGAAGGTTTGGTTGTCCAGACTGTAAATATACCTGGGACTGCCCAACCTACTACAGTGTTTTCTAATAAGTTGACAGAGTTATCCTTTCCCACACTGCTTCCAAGCATTGTGAAAAAAAGAAAGGGGTTGTACCCGAGGAGATAACTGAAGGGTACTGGCTATGTGTAAGTGTTAAGCCCCCATATTATGAAGCTATAGGAGATATGGGGAGGCCTGAATATTCAAATGAGTCAAATCCTTCCAAGTGCAGTTGGGGTCAGGAAATCGGGATAACTCTGACTCAAGTTACGGGAAAAGGTAGATGTATCGGCACAGTTCCAAGAGATAAAAATGATCTATGCCATGCCACTGAAAAAATGGACCAAACACACAAATGGTTAATTCCTGCAAATAATACTAGGTGGGTATGTTCATTGTTGGGAGTCACTCCTTGCCTATCTTTAAAATTGTTTAGCATATCTCATGATTTTTGTGTACAGGTGGTCATTATACCAAGGATTCTATACCACACTGAAGAGTATATGTATACCTATCACACAGTGGCTGAATACCATCTGGTAAAGAGGGAGCCTATTACAGCTGTCACCTTAGCCACTTTAATGGCCCTTGGGGCTGCAGGTGCAGGAACTGGAATTGCTTCCCTGATAAAACAAAGCCAGGAATTTACTTCTCTACGCATTGCCGTAGATGAGGATCTGGCCCGTATAGAGCAATCAATAACAGCTCTGAAAAAATCGGTTAGGTCATTATCCGAAGTGGTACTCCAAAACCGTAGAGGGTTGGATTTGATTTTCTTACAACAAGGAGGACTGTGTGCAGCCCTACGTGAAGAATGTTGTGTATATGCAGATCATACTGGGGTGGTAAGAGATACAATGACTAAATTGAGGGAAGGATTAGAAAAACGCAAAAAGGAAAATGAAGCTCGTCAGAATTGGTATGAATCCTGGTTTAATTACTCACCTTGGCTTACTACCCTGCTATCAACCATAGCGGGGCCCTTGTTGTTATTAATATTAGCACTGACTTTTGGACCATGTATATTCAATCGAGTAATCGCAATTGTGAAAAGCCGATTAGAGGCAGCTCATCTTATGCTCGTGCGTGCTGAGTATGAATTTCTTGAGCAGGAGAAGGAAGACACAGAAACTTTAATGCTCAGCAAGCAAATATTGCAAAAATTCAATGAACAAAATATGTTAGAAAAAGAAAAAGGAGGGATTGTGATAAATTAGTGGGGGGTTTGTTCATTGTCTTTGAGGAATTTGGAGAAACTGCTGAAGAGATAAGGTTGTACAAATTAACGGCCTTGGTAAAGGGGAGGATTAAAGCAAGCAGATAACAGGAGGGAGTATTGGATACACATCCTTGAGTGAAACCAGACATCCTGTCTGCCGCTTCATTACCCCCACCTGAATACGAGCACAACGTGTGAACACCAGCAGAGGAACAACGACCCCCCCTCTCAACAATAAACTGCGCAGCCTCAGCCAGTTCAATAGGTCTCGATAAGCTGGAACTCGACTGCTATAAAATAGCTACCCTGGAAAGGGAAGGTGCGTGCTGTTGCGGAGCGGAGACTCCCCAGCCGCCCAGCGCTGTTTTGCTTGTGTCTGCTTACTTGATTAATAAAATAATTACAATAGACCTGTAAATTGTGTGGTCTAATTTATAACACCGGTGTCCACTGACGCCTCTGATCTCCCTTAGCAACTCGATCTCGGATGTTCCGCAATTACTTCAATTTCCCCGCGTTTTGCAGCTTCTGTCAGGTCTATTCTTTGTCTCTCAGAGCCGTCCGTGGCTCTGCAGCGTCCCAGGGCTCTCTCCATCCAGCGGTAGTCCCTCCGTAGTTTCTCTGGTCTCCCAGCGCCGCTCCAGTCTCTCGGCGCCGCTCCGGTCTCTCGGCCTGTTCAGGTCTCAGCGAGTCCAGGTCTCGGCCTGTGCGGGCCTCATATGTTGCAGGAAGCACAGCCGAAAGCACCAGTAGAGTCAGATCATGCTCCTGCCTTGTTCTTGTCACAGTCAAAACATTTAAGAGCAAAAATAGGATACACGAGATACACAAGATACACCAGGCCCATATATTAGGCACCACCACTCAAACTTGGATAAAACAGCACTTCTTTTCAGTCTGTCAAGCACTTCGTTCATCTCTGCCCACTCCCCTTGCGGAGAGTACAGAACCATGGATCGGAACTCTGCACTCGCTTTGCAGCAACACTGCGTCTCACTCACACAGCACAATCGCACACGGAGGCCTCCAGCACATCTCATTCATACTACAGGAATATAATTTAGAATGATAACCAACCAAACCAACCAAACAAGTATTGTCTCTGACTGTGTTCTTCGTGAAGTGACTTGTAACACTTTGTTTCAAACCCTTACACTTACACAAATACTTTCAACACAAAATACATACATAAAAACACATACAATTATTAACACTCCAGTTAGTATCCCTCCAGCAGCTGAAAACATACCGTTTGTCTGCAGTTTCGGGAGATCTTTGCTCCTGCGGTGAGCAGCTGAGAGTGGAGTCCCCTCCGAGCAAAACGCTCAGGGTGCACCTAGGGGTGTCCACGCTGCAGCCGATCCCACAGCCGAGCAGAGTGTCTCCTGCCTGGCTCACCAAAATGACTCACAGAAAGCTGACTCCACAATCTGTAAGATTGTAAAGTAGGTATGTTTACTCAGTTCCATGCAGCACGGGGTGGGTAGTCCCACCAGAGTCGTACACGCCTAACATGGCAAATTGCTTTAGTAAAGAGTTACATATACATAAACATTCCTATACATATACATATTCCTAACCTGTCCCTTTGTGAACAGTCCTCCTTATCTCAGACCCCTTGATTAAAATCTGAACCATGAGGTTGTTTTTGATCTGGTTCTCGGGGTCCGAGAGGCTCCTGTTATCTGGTGGTATAAGTGCAGGCACAAATGCAGCACATATTCATTCTTAATCAATTGCTCTCTAATTTCTAATTCCATTGTTTCAGCTTGCTCTTTTCCGGATCCACAGGTATTCTACTATTAATGTTTAAAGCCTGACAGACCCCGTCCTCCGTGGATCAAAATACATGGGGTCTTAAGGGTTCTTTTGGTCATTCTATCATATAATACTGGATCATTTTCAATTTACTCTTTAATTTTCTGGGGCCCCTATTGTTCC
This sequence comes from Aythya marila, assembly GCF_965140915.1. Lineage (NCBI taxonomy): Eukaryota > Metazoa > Chordata > Aves > Anseriformes > Anatidae > Aythya > Aythya marila. The sequence continues at coordinate 194,056 of NW_028137297.1, read as the reverse complement.
AATTTCTAATCACTATTCATAATGGACTTTTTGGTCATATATCTGGTAATTTGCTCCCTTTCTGGTCCTTGGTCTTCGATTTTATCTGACCCATCCGGGAATTTTACTAGTGGCAATTCCCACAGCCCTTGGTTGCCCCCAGTGAGAGTGTCTTGCAGGGGGTTTAGGACCTATCACCCACCCACGTATCACTCCATTCACCAGCCCAGCCCCCCCCGACAGGAGATTAGAACTGGTGAGAAAACAAAAAGACCTCCACGCTGACTTTAGAAGTCTCAGTTACACTCTCACACACAAACACGGGTAACCGTACCTTTACCCAACCGGACGGTATCTTACGAATCAGTCGTCTTCGTCCAGAGTCCAACCGGACGGTATCCACAAGCGTCTTCGTCTGGGATCGAACCAGACGGTATCCAAACGACTGTCGTCTTCATCCGGTTCGATTCCGGACACCGGAATCCAACCGAACGGTATCCAAACGACCCTGTCGTCTTCGTCCGGATCTTCGCGCGCAGAATTACGGGCACAAAAACACAGCCGGCAAGGGAGCTCAAAAAAAATCAAATTCTTTGCTTACCTTTATTCAGGTTCAGGATGGCATTAGTCCCGATCTGAGTCAAACAGGAGCCACCAAATGGTGGGGCGCCCCTCCTAGATTAAATCAGAATTCAGGAACTATAGCCATCCCGGACGAGCCCCCAGATTGTTATAAATGGCTCAGGATTCAAATTAGGATTAAAATAAAAATAGGATTTATTGAAAGAATATAAAGGAATAGAGGTAAGCAAACAGCGCTGGGTGCACCGGGAGTCTCCGCTCCACCAGGACGCACACCAGTTACATCAAGCAGCTGATTTTTATGCTCCTAGACTAATACATATTCATTACTACTTCTAAAAAAATAGATTATTAAAATTAGCTTCCGGGGTGCAGTCCCTCCTACTGGAGCATGTGCAGTCTCCTCTGGGGTCTCTTCTGGGGGTCTCTAGGGGTCTTCCATGCTGAAGGCTCGCAGTCTTCCTCTTCCCCTCTGTACTTACTGGGCAACATCCCAAGTTTACAGAACACCTTCTTCAAAACACCTTCTTCAAATCTTGTCTCCCAGCCGCTTTTCAGCTTCTTTCTCGGCCCCCCCCTAACCAGATACCAAAGATCCACATAGTATCCCATAACAGTCACTAGTTGTTATCAGTTGTTCTGAAACTCCCAGACACACGGGTAATTAAAACATTCTTCCCCAGCCATTCACAGACACATCTATAGCAGTGTTAGAAATAGAAGTCCGGAATAACAAAAGCAAACAGGTTCATAAATTTAAGAAGTGATAAATTGGCTAGAATGAGGAATGAGGGGGAGACTGGGACACACTGCAGCTGTGGTTCAAGCATTGAATTGCCAGTGCAGGGCCCAGAGGCAGACAGGATTCAAACATTTCAAAAAGAATTGTTCTTTATGGACACGAATTGTTAAAACATTCCTCACATTAGGGTAAGGGTTAGGGTTGGGGTTAGTGTACTGTTAGGGTTAGGGTTAGGGTTAGGTTTAGGGTTCTC
>NW_028137297.1:170000-175000 GCF_965140915.1 Aythya marila | reverse complement strand
GGTTAAGGTTAGGGTAAGGGTTAGGGTTGGGGTTAGTGTACTGTTAGGGTTTGGGTTAGGGTTAGGTTTAGGGTTCTCTTAGGTTTAGGGTTAGGTTTAGAATTATAGTTAGGGTTAGGGTAAGGGTTAGGGTTAGGTTTAATGATAGGGTTAGGTTTAGGGTTAGGGTTAGGGTTAGGGTTAGTGTTCTCTTAGGGTTAGGGTTAGAGATAGGGTTAGAGTTAGGTTTAGGGTTAGGGTTAGTGTTCTCTTAGGGTTAGGGTTAGGGTTAGGGTTAGGGTTAGGGTTAGGGTTAGGGTTAGGGTTAGGCTTAGGGTTAGGGTTAGGGTTAGGGTTAGTGTTCTCTTAGGGTTAGGGTTAGGGTTAGGGTTAGGGTTAGATTTAGGGTTAGGGTTAGGGTTAGGGTTAGGGTTAGGGTTAGGGTTAGGGTTAGGGTTAGGGTTAGGGTTAGGATTAGGGTTAGGTTTAGTGTTAGGGTTAGGGTTAGGGTTAGGGTTAGTGTTCTCTTAGGTTTTGGGTTAGGGTTAGGGTTAGGGTTAGGGTTAGGGCTAGGGTTAAGGTTAGGGTTAGGGTTAGGGTTAGGGTTAGGGTTAGGATTAGGGTTAGGGTTAGTGTTCTCTTAGGGTTAGGGTTAGGGTTAGGGTTAGGGTTAGGGTTAGTGTTCTCTTAGGTTTTGGGTTAGGGTTAGGGTTAGGGTTAGGGTTAGGGTTAGGATTAGGGTTAGAGTTAGGGTTAGGTTTAGGGTTAGGTTTAGGGTTAGGGTTAGGGTTAGGGTTAGGGTTAGATTTAGGGTTAGGGTTAGGGTTAGGTTTAGGGTTAGGTTTAGGGTTAGGGTTAGTGTTAGGGTTAGTTTTAGGTTTAGAGTTAGGGTTAGGGTTAGGGTTAGGGTTAGGTTTGGGGTTAGGGTAAGGGTTAGGGTTAGGGGTAGGGTTAGGGTTAGGGTTAGGGTACGGGTTAGGTTTAGGGTTAGGGTTAGGGTTAGGGTTAGGGTTAGGGTTAGATTTAGGGTTAGGTTTAGGGTTAGGGTTACGCTTAGGCTTAGGGTTAGTGTACCCTTAGGGTTAGGGTTAGGGTTAGGGTTAGGGTTATGGTTAGGGTTAGGGTTAGGGTTAGGGTTAGGGTTAGGGTTAGGGTTAGTGTTGTCTTTTGGTTAGGGTTAGGGTTAGGGTTAGGGTTAGGGTTAGGGTTAGGGTTAGGGTTAGGGTTAGGGTTAGGGTAAGGATTAGGGCTAGGGTTAGGGTTAGGGTTAGGGTTAGGGTTATGGTTAGTGTTCTTTTAGGATTAGGGTTAGGGTTAGGGTTAGGCTTAGGGTTAGTGTTCTCTTAGGGTTAGGGTTAGGGATAGGGTTAGTGTTAGGGTTAGGTTTAGGATTAGGGTTAGATTTAGGGTTAGGGTTAGGGTTAGGTTTAGGTTTAGGGTTAGGTTTAGGGTTAGGGTTAGTGTTAGGGTTAGTTTTAGGTTTAGGGTTAGGGTTAGGGTTAGGGTTAGGGTTAGGGTTAGGTTTAGGTTTAGGGTAAGGGTTAGGGTTAGGGTTAGGGTACGGGTTAGGGTTAGGGTTAGGGTTAGGGTTAGGGTTAGGGTTAGGGTTAGGGTTAGGGTTAGGGTTAGTTTTAGGGTTAGGTTTAGGGTTAGGGTTAGGGTTAGGCTTAGGGTTAGTGTACTCTTAGGGTTAGGGTTACGGTTATGGTTAGGTTTAGGGTTAGGGTTAGGGTTAGGGTTAGGGTTAGGGTTAGTGTTCTCTTAGGTTTTGGGTTAGGGTTAGGGTTAGGGATAGGGTTAGGATTAGGGCTAGGGTTAGGGTTAGGGTTAGGGTTATGGTTAGTGTTCTCTTAGGATTAGGGTTAGGGTTAGGGTTAGGCTTAGGGTTAGTGTTCTCTTAGGGTTAGCGTTAGGGATAGGGTTAGGGTTAGGGTTAGGTTTAGTGTTCTCCTAGGGTTAGGGTTAGGGTTAGGGTTAGGGTTAGGGTTAGGGATAGGGTTAGATTTAGGGTTAGGGTTAAGGTTAGGGTAAGGGTTAGGGTTGGGGTTAGTGTACTGTTAGGGTTAGGGTTAGGGTTATGTTTAGGGTTCTCTTAGGTTTAGGGTTAGGGTTAGAATTAGAGTTAGGGTTAGGGTTTGGGTTAGGGTTAGGGTTAGGTTTAGGGATAGGGTTAAGTTTAGGGTTAGGGTTAGTGTGAGTGTTCTCTTAGGGTTAGGGTTAGGGTTAGGGTTATTTTTAGGGTTAGGGTTAGGGTTAGGGTTAGGGTTCTCTTAGGGTTAGGGTTAAGTTTAGGGTTATGGTTAGGGTTAGGGTTAGGGTTAGGGTTAGTGTTAGGGTTAGGGTTAGGTTTAGGGTTAGGGTTAGGGTTAGTGTTCTCTTAGGGTTAGGGTTAGGGTTAGGGTTAGATTTAGTGTTAGGGTTAGGGTTAGGGTTAGGGTTAGGGTTGTCTTAGGGTTAGGATTAGGGTTAGGGTTAAGGTTAGGGTAAGGGTTAGGGTTGGGGTTAGTGTACTGTTAGGGTTAGGGTTAGGGTTAGGTTTAGGGTTCTCTTAGGTTTAGGGTTAGGTTTAGAATTAGAGTTAGGGTTAGGGTTAGGGTTAGATTTAGTGATAGGGTTAGGTTTAGGGTTAGGGTTAGGGTTAGTGTTCTCTTAGGGTTAGGGTTAGGGTTAGGGTTAGGGTTAGGGTTAGATTTAGGGTTAGGGTTAGGGTTAGGCTTAGGGTTAGGGTTAGGGTTAAGGTTAGGGTTAGGGTTAGGGTTAGGGTTAGGGTTAGGGTTAGGTTTAGTGTTCTCTTAGGGTTAAAGTTAGGGTTAGGGTTAGGGTTAGGTTTAAGGTTAGGGTTAGTGTTCTCTTAGGTTTTGGGTTAGGGTTAGGGTTAGGGTTAGGGTTAGGGTTAGGATTAGGGTTAGGGTTAGGTTTAGGCTTAGGGTTAGGGTTAGGGTTAGGGTTAGGTTAGGGTTAGGGTTAGGGTTAGATTTAGGGTTAGGGTTTGGGTTAGGGTTAGGGTTAGGGTTAGGGTTAGGGCTAGGGTTAAGGTTAGGGTTAGGGTTAGGTTTAGGGTTAGGGTTAGGATTAGGGTTTGGGTTAGTGTTCTCTTAGGGTTAGGGTTAGGGTTAGGGTTAGGGTTAGGGTTAGGGTTAGGGTTAGTGTTCTCTTAGGTTTTGGGTTAGGGTTAGGGTTAGGGTTAGGGTTAGGGTTAGGATTAGGGTTAGAGTTAGGGTTAGGTTTAGGGTTAGGTTTAGGGTTAGGGTTAGGGTTAGGGTTAGGGTTAGATTTAGGGTTAGGGTTAGGGTTAGGTTTAGGGTTAGGTTTAGGGTTAGGGTTAGTGTTAGGGTTAGTTTTAGGTTTAGAGTTAGGGTTAGGGTTAGGGTTAGGGTTAGGGTTAGGTTTGGGGTTAGGGTAAGGGTTAGGGTTAGGGGTAGGGTTAGGGTTAGGGTTAGGGTACGGGTTAGGGTTAGGGTTAGGGTTAGGGTTAGGGTTAGGGTTAGATTTAGGGTTAGGTTTAGGGTTAGGGTTACGCTTAGGCTTAGGGTTAGTGTACCCTTAGGGTTAGGGTTAGGGTTAGGGTTAGGGTTAGGGTTAGGGTTAGGGTTAGGGTTAGGGTTAGGGTTAGGGTTAGGGTTAGGGTTAGGGTTAGTGTTGTCTTAGGGTTAGGGTTAGGGTTAGGGTTAGGGTTAGGGTTAGGGTTAGGGTTAGGGTTAGGGTTAGGGTAAGGATTAGGGCTAGGGTTAGGGTTAGGGTTAGGGTTAGGGTTATGGTTAGTGTTCTTTTAGTATTAGGGTTAGGGTTAGGGTTAGGCTTAGGGTTAGTGTTCTCTTAGGGGTAGGGTTAGGGATAGGGTTAGTGTTAGGGTTAGGTTTAGGATTAGGGTTAGATTTAGGGTTAGGGTTAGGGTTAGGTTTAGGTTGAGGGTTAGGTTTAGGGTTAGGGTTAGTGTTAGGGTTAGTTTTAGGTTTAGGGTTAGGGTTAGGGTTAGGGTTAGGGTTAGGGTTAGGTTTAGGTTTAGGGTAAGGGTTAGGGTTAGGGTTAGGGTACGGGTTAGGGTTAGGGTTAGGGTTAGGGTTAGGGTTAGGGTTAGGGTTAGGGTTAGGGTTAGTTTTAGGGTTAGGTTTAGGGTTAGGGTTAGGGTTAGGCTTAGGGTTAGTGTACTCTTAGGGTTAGGGTTACGGTTATGGTTAGGTTTAGGGTTAGGGTTAGGGTTAGGGTTAGGGTTAGGGTTAGGGTTAGGGTTAGTGTTCTCTTAGGTTTTGGGTTAGGGTTAGGGTTAGGGATAGGGTTAGGATTAGGTCTAGGGTTAGGGTTAGGGTTAGGTTTAGTGTTCTCCTAGGGTTAGGGTTAGGGTTAGGGTTAGGGTTAGGGTTAGGGATAGGGTTAGATTTAGGGTTAGGGTTAAGGTTAGGGTAAGGGTTAGGGTTGGGGTTAGTGTACTGTTAGGGTTAGGGTTAGGGTTATGTTTAGGGTTCTCTTAGGTTTAGGGTTAGGGTTAGAATTAGAGTTAGGGTTAGGGTTTGGGTTAGGGTTAGGGTTAGGTTTAGGGATAGGGTTAAGTTTAGGGTTAGGGTTAGTGTGAGTGTTCTCTTAGGGTTAGGGTTAGGGTTAGGGTTATGGTTAGGGTTAGGGTTAGGGTTAGGGTTAGGGTTCTCTTAGGGTTAGGGTTAGGTTTAGGGTTATGGTTAGGGTTAGGGTTAGGGTTAGGGTTAGTGTTAGGGTTAGGGTTAGGTTTAGGGTTAGGGTTAGGGTTAGTGTTCTCTTAGGGTTAGGGTTAGGGTTAGGGTTAGATTTAGTGTTAGGGTTAGGGTTAGGGTTAGGGTTAGGGTTGTCTTAGGGTTAGGATTAGGGTTAGGGTTAAGGTTAGGGTAAGGGTTAGGGTTGGGGTTAGTGTACTGTTAGGGTTAGGGTTAGGGTTAGGTTTAGGGTTCTCTTAGGTTTAGGGTTAGGTTTAGAATTAGAGTTAGGGTTAGGGTTAGGGTTAGATTTAGTGATAGGGTTAGGTTTAGGGTTAGGGTTAGGGTTAGTGTTCT
>NW_028137297.1:147500-150000 GCF_965140915.1 Aythya marila | reverse complement strand
GTTAGGTTTAGGGTTAGATTTAGGTTTAGGTTTATGGTTAGGGTTAGGGTTAGGTTTAGGGTTAGGTTTAGAGTTAGGATTAGGGTACGGGTTAGACTTAGGGTTAGGGTTAGTGTTCTCTTAGGGTTAGGGTTAGGGTTAGGGTTAGGGTTAGGGTTAGGGTTAGGTATATTGTTAGGATTTGGTTTAGGGTTAGATTTAGGGTTAGGGTAAGGGTTAGGGTTAGGGTTAGGGTTACGGTTAGTGTTCTGTTAGGACTAGGGTTAGGGTTAGGGTTAGGGTTAGGGTTAGCGTTAGGGTTAGGGTTAGGGTTAGGGTTAGGGTTAGGGTTAGTGTTCTCTTAGGGTTAGGGTTAGGGTTAGGGATAGAGTTAGGGTTAGGGTTATGGTTAGGGTTAGGGTTAGTGTTCTCTTAGGTTTGGGGTTAGGGTTAGGGTTAGGGTTAGGGTTATGGTTGGGGTTAGGGTTAGTGTTCTCTTAGGGTTAGGGTTAGGGTTAGGATTAGGGTTAGGGTTAGGTTTAGGGTTAGATTTTGGGTTAGGGTTAGGGTTCGGGTTAGGGTTAGGGTTAGGATTAGGGTACGGGTTAGAGTTAGGTTTATGGTTAGTGTTCTCTTAGGGTTAGGTTTAGGGTTAGGGTTAGGCTTATGGTTACGGTTAGGGTTAGGGTTAGGGTTAGGTTTAGGGTTACGGTTAGCGTTAGAGTTAGGGTTAGGGTTAGGCTTATGGTTAGTGTTCTCTTAGGATTAGTGTTAGGGTTAGGGTTAGGGTTAGGCTTAGGGTTACGGTTAGGGTTAGGGTTAGGGTTAGGGTTAGGGTTAGGGTTAGGGTTAGCGTTAGAGTTAGGGTTAGGGTTAGGCTTATGGTTAGTGTTCTCTTAGGATTAGGGTTAGGGTTAGGGTTAGCGTTAGGGTTAGGGTTAGGGTTAGGGTTAGGGTTAGGTTTAGGGTAAGGGTTAGGGTTAGGGTTAGGGTTAGTGTTAGAGTTAGTGTTCTCTTAGGTTTTGGGTTAGGGTTAGGGTTAGGGTTAGGGTTAGGGTTAGGGTTAGGGTTAGGGTTAGGGTTAGGGTTAGGGTTAAGGTTAGGGTTAGGGTTAGGGTTAGGGTGAGTGTTCTCTTAGGGTTAGGGTTAGGGTTAGGGTTAGGGTTAGTGTTCTCTTAGGTTTAGGGTTTGGGTTAGGGTTAGTGTTAGGGTTAGGGTTAGGGTTAGGGTTAGGGTTAGGGTTAGGATTAGTGTTCTCTTTGGGTTAGGGTTAGGGTTAGGGTTAGGGTTAGTGTTTGGATTAGGGTTAGGGTTAGGGTTAGGGTTAGGGTTAGTGTTCTCTTAGGGTTAGGGTTAGGGTTAGGGTTAGGGTTAGGTTTAGGGTTAGGGTTAGGGTATATTTATGGTAAGGTTTATGGTTAGGGTTAGGGTTAGGGTTAGGGTTAGGGTTAGGATTAGGCTTAGGGTTAGGGTTAGGGTTAGGGTTAGGCTTAGGGTTAGGGTTAGGTTTAGGGTTAGGGTTAGCGTTAGGGTTAGGGATAGTGTTCTCTTAGTGTTAGGGTTAGGGTTAGGGTTAGCGTTAGGGTTAGGGTTAGGGTTAGGTTTAGGGTTAGGTTTAGTGTTAGGGTTATGGTTAGGGTTAGGGTTAGGGTTAGTGTTCTCTTAGGGTTAGGGTTAGGGTTAGGGTTAGGATTAGGGTTAGGGTTAGGTTTAGGGTTAGATTTAGGTTTAGGTTTATGGTTAGGGTTAGGGTTAGGTTTAGGGTTAGGTTTAGAGTTAGGATTAGGGTACGGGTTAGACTTAGGGTTAGGGTTAGTGTTCTCTTAGGGTTAGGGTTAGGGTTAGGGTTAGGGTTAGGGTTAGGGTTAGGTATATTGTTAGGTTTAGGTTTAGGGTTAGATTTAGGGTTAGGGTAAGGGTTAGGGTTAGGGTTAGGGTTACGGTTAGTGTTCTGTTAGGACTAGGGTTAGGGTTAGAGTTAGGGTTAGCGTTAGGGTTAGGGTTAGGGTTAGGGTTAGGGTTAGGGTTAGTGTTCTCTTAGGATTAGGGTTAGGGTTAGGGATAGAGTTAGGGTTAGGGTTAGGGTTAGGGTTAGGGTTAGGATTAGGTTTAGGGTTAGGGTTAGGGTTAGGGTTAGTGTTCTCTTAGGGTTAGGGTTAGGGTTAGGATTAGGGTTAGGGTTAGGTTTAGGGTTAGATTTTGGGTTAGGTTTAGGGTTAGGGTTAGGGTTCGGGTTAGGGTTAGGGTTAGGATTAGGGTACGGGTTAGAGTTAGGTTTATGGTTAGTGTTCTCTTAGGGTTAGGTTTAGGGTTAGGGTTAGGCTTATGGTTACGGTTAGGGTTACGGTTAGGGTTAGGGTTAGGGTTAGGGTTAGGTTTAGGGTTACGGTTAGCGTTAGAGTTAGGGTTAGGGTTAGGCTTATGGTTAGTGTTCTCTTAGGATTAGGGTTAGGGTTAGGGTTAGGGTTAGGCTTAGGGTTACGGTTAGGGTTAGGGTTAGGGTTAGGGTTAGGGTTAGCGT
>NW_028137297.1:140000-142500 GCF_965140915.1 Aythya marila | reverse complement strand
AGGGTTAGTGTTAGGATTAGGGTACGGGTTAGAGTTAGGTTTATGGTTAGTGTTCTCTTAGGGTTAGGTTTAGGGTTAGGGTTAGGCTTAGGGTTACGGTTAGGGTTAGGGTTAGGGTTAGGGTTAGGGTTAGGTTTAGGGTTACGGTTAGCGTTAGAGTTAGGGTTAGGTTTAGGCTTATGGTTAGTGTTCTCTTAGGATTAGTGTTAGGGTTAGGGTTAGGGTTAGGCTTAGGGTTACGGTTAGGGTTAGGGTTAGGGTTAGGGTTAGGGTTAGGGTTAGGGTTAGCGTTAGAGTTAGGGTTAGGGTTAGGCTTATGGTTAGTGTTCTCTTAGGATTAGGGTTAGGGTTAGGGTTAGGGTTAGGGTTAGGGTTAGGGTTAGCGTTAGGGAGAGGGTTAGGGTTAGGGTTAGGTTTAGGGTTAGGGTTAGTGTTCTCCTAGGGTTAGGGTTAGGGTTAGGGTTAGTGTTAGGGTTAGGGTTATAGTTAGGGTTAGGCGTAGGGTTAGGGTTAGGGTTAGGCTTGGGGTTAGGGTTAGGTTTATGGTAAGGGTTAGCGTTAGTGTTAGGGATAGTGTTCTCTTAGTGTTAGGGTTAGGGTTAGTGTTAGCGTTAGGGTTAGGGTTAGGGTTAGGGTTAGGGTTAGGTTTAGGGTTAGGGTTAGGGTTAGGGTTAGGGTTAGGGTTAGGGTTAGGGTTATGGTTAGTGTTCTCTTAGGATTAGGGTTAGGGTTAGTGTTAGGGTTAGGGTTAGGGTTAGGGTTAGGGTTAGGGTTAGAGTTAGGGTTAGGGTTAGGGTTAGTGTTCTCTTAGGGTTAGGGTTAGGGTTAGGGTTAGGGTTAGTGTTTGGATTAGGGTTAGGGTTAGGGTTAGGGTTAGTGTTCTCTTAGGGTTAGGGTTAGTGTTAGGGTTAGGTTTAGGGTTAGGTTTAGGGTAGATTTATGGTAAGGTTTATGGTTAGGGTTAGGGTTAGGGTTAGGGTTAGGGTTAGGATTAGGCTTAGGGTTAGGGTTAGGGTTAGGGTTAGGCTTAGGGTTACGGTTAGGTTTAGGGGTAGGGTTAGCGTTAGGGTTAGGGATAGTGTTCTCTTAGTGTTAGGGTTAGGGTTAGGGTTAGCGTTAGGGTTAGGGTTAGGGTTAGGTTTAGGGTTAGGTTTAGTGTTAGGGTTATGGTTAGGGTTAGGGTTAGTGTTCTCTTAGGGTTAGGTTTAGGGTTAGGATTAGGGTTAGGGTTAGGTTTAGGTTTAGATTTAGGGTTAGGTTTAGGGTTAGGGTTAGGGTTAGGTTTAGGGTTAGGTTTAGAGTTAGGATTAGGGTACGGGTTAGACTTAGGGTTAGGGTTAGTGTTCTCTTAGGGTTAGGGTTAGGGTTAGGGTTAGGGTTAGGGTTAGGTATATTGTTAGGTTTAGGTTTAGGGTTAGATTTAGGGTTAGGGTAAGGGTTAGGGTTAGGTTTAGGGTTACGGTTAGTGTTCTGTTAGGACTAGGGTTAGGGTTAGGGTTAGGGTTAGCGTTAGGGTTAGGGTTAGGGTTAGGGTTAGGGTTAGGGTTAGTGTTCTCTTAGGGTTAGGGTTAGGGTTAGGGATAGAGTTAGGGTTAGGGTTAGGGTTAGGGTTAGGGTTAGGGTTAGGGTTAGGGTTAGGGTTAGGGTTAGGGTTAGGGTTAGGGTTAAGGTTAGTGTTCTCTTAGGTTTGGGGTTAGGGTTAGGGTTAGGGTTAGGATTAGGGTTAGGGTTAGGGTTAGGGTTAGGGTTAGGGTTAGTGTTCTCTTAGAGTTAGGGTTACGGTTAGGATTAGGGTTAGGGTTAGGTTTAGGGTTAGATTTTGGGTTAGGTTTAGGGGTAGGGTTAGGGTTCGGGTTAGGGTTAGGGTTAGGTTTAGGGTTAGGGTTAGGGTTCAGGTTAGGGTTAGGGTTAGGATTAGGGTACGGGTTAGAGTTAGGTTTATGGTTAGTGTTCTCTTAGGGTTAGGGTTAGGGTTAGGGTTAGGCTTAGGGTTACGGTTAGGGTTAGGGTTAGGGTTAGGGTTAGGGTTAGGGTTAGCGTTAGAGTTAGGGTTAGGGTTAGGCTTATGGTTAGTGTTCTCTTAGGATTAGGGTTAGGGTTAGGGTTAGGGTTAGGGTTAGGGTTAGGGTTAGCGTTAGGGTTAGGGTTAGGGTTAGGTTTAGGGTTAGGGTTAGTGTTCTCTTAGGGTTAGGGTTAGGGTAAGGGTTAGTGTTAGGGTTAGGGTTAGAGTTAGGGTTAGTGTTCTCTTAGGGTTAGGGTTAGGGTTAGGGTTAGGGTTAGGGTAAGGGTTAGGGTTAGGGTTAGGGTTAGGGTTAGGGTTAGGGTAAGGGTTAGGGTTAGGGTTAGGGTTAGGGTTAGGGTTAGGGTTAGGGTTAGGGTTAGGGTTAGGTTTAGGGTTAGGTTTAGCGTTAGGGTTAGGGTAGATTTAGGTTTAGGTTTAGGGTTAGGGTTTGGGTTAGGGTTAGGGTTAGGGTTAGGGTTAGGATTATGCTTAGGGTTA
>NW_028137297.1:130000-132500 GCF_965140915.1 Aythya marila | reverse complement strand
CTGTTAGGACTAGGGTTAGGGTTAGGGTCAGGGTTAGCGTTAGGTTTAGGGTTAGGGTTAGGGTTGGGGTTAGTGTTCTCTTAGGGTTAGGGTTAGGGTTAGGGATAGAGTTAGGTTTAGGGTTAGGGTTAGTGTTCTCTTAGGTTTGGGGTTAGGGTTAGGGTTAGGGTTAGGGTTAGGATTAGGGTTAGGGTTAGGGTTAGGGTTAGGGTTAGTGTTCTCTTAGGCTTAGGGTTAGGGTAAGGATTAGGGTTAGGGTTAGGTTCAGGGTTAGATTTTGGGTTAGGTTTAGGGTTAGGGTTAGGGTTCGGGTTAGGGTTAGGGTTAGGATTAGGGTACGGGTTAGAGTTAGGTTTATGGTTAGTGTTCTCTTAGGCTTAGGGTTAGGGCTAGGGTTAGGCTAGGGTTAGGGTTAGGGTTAGGGTTAGGGTTAGGGTTAGGGTTAGGGTTAGGGTTAGGGTTATGTTTAGTGTTAGGGTTAGTGTTCTCTTAGGGTTAGGGTTAGGGTTAGGGTTAGAGTTAGTGTTTAGATTAGGGTTAAGGTTAGGGTTAGTGTTAGGTTTAGTGTTCTCTGAGGGTTAGGGTTAGGGTTATGTTTAGGGTTAGGTTTAGGGTTAGGGTAGATTTATGGTTAGGTTTATGGTTAGGGTTAGGGTTAGGGTTAGGTTTAGGGTTGGGGTTAGGGTTAGGATTAGGCTTAGGCTTAGGGTTAGGGTTAGGGTTAGGCTTAGGGTTAGGGTTAGGTTTATGGTAAGGGTTAGCGTTAGTGTTAGGGATAGTGTTCTCTTAGTGTTAGGGTTAGGGTTAGGGTTAGCGTTAGGGTTAGGGTTAGGGTTAGGTTTAGGTTTAGGTTTAGGGTTAGGGTTATGGTTAGGGTTAGGCTTAGTCTTAGTGTTCTCTTAGGGTTAGGGTTAGGGTTAGGGTTAGGATTAGGGTTAGGGTGAGGTTTAGGGTTAGATTTAGGGTTAGGTTTAGGATTAGGGTTAGGGTTAGGGTTAGGGTTAGGATTAGGGTACGCGTTAGACTTAGGGTTAGGGTTAGTGTTCTCTTAGGGTTAGGGTTAGGGCTAGGGTTAGGGTTAGGCTTAGGGTTAGGGTTAGGGTTAGGGTTAGGGTTAGGGTTAGGGTTAGGGTTAGGGTTAGGGTTAGGGTTAGGGTTAGGGTTACGGTTAGGTTTAGGGTTAGATTTTGTTAGGGTTAGGGTTAGTGTTAGCGTTAGGGTTAGGGTTAGGGTTAGAGTTAGGGTTAGTGTTCTCTTAGGGTTAGGGTTAGGGTTAGGGTTAGGGATAGAGTTAGGGTTAGGGTTAGGGTTAGGGTTAGTGTTCTCTTAGGTTTGGGGATAGGGTTAGGGTTAGGGTTAGGGTTACGATTAGGGTTAGGGTTAGGGTTACGATTAGGGTTAGGGTTAGGGTTAGGGTTAGGTTTAGGGTTAGGGTTAGGGTTAGGGTTAGTGTTCTCTTAGGGTTACGGTTAGGGTTAGGTTAGGGTTAGGGTTAGGGTTAGTGTTCTCTTAGGTTTGGGGATAGGGTTAGGGTTAGGGTTAGGGTTACGATTAGGGTTAGGGTTACGGTTAGGGTTAGGGTTAGGGTTAGGGTTAGGGTTAGGGTTAGGTTTAGGGTTAGGGTTAGGGTTAGGGTTAGGGTTAGGGTTAGGTTTAGGGTTAGGGTTAGGGTTAGGGTTAGGGTTAGGGTTAGGGTTAGGGTTAGGGTTATGGTTAGTGTTCTCTTAGGATTAGGGTTAGGGTTAGGGTTAGTGTTAGGGTTAGCGTTAGGGTTAGGGTTAGGGTTTGGGTTAGGGTTAGGGTTAGGGTTAGTGTTCTCTTAGGGTTAGGGTTAGGGTTAGGGTTAGGGTTAGTGTTTGGATTAGGGTTAGGGTTAGGGTTAGGGTTAGTGTTCTCTTAGGGTTAGGGTTAGGGTTAGGGTTAGGTTTAGGTTTAGGGTTAGGGTTATGGTAGATTTATGGTAAGGTTTATGGTTAGGGTTATGGTTAGGGCTAGGGTTAGGGTTAGGATTAGGCTTAGGGTTAGGGTTAGGGTTAGGGTTAGGCTTAGGGTTAGGGTTAGGTTTAGGGTTAGGGTTAGCGTTAGGGTTAGGGATAGTGTTCTCTTAGTGTTAGGGTTAGGGTTAGGGTTAGCGTTAGGGTTAGGGTTAGGGTTAGGTTTAGGGTTAGGTTTAGTGTTAGGGTTATGGTTAGGGTTAGGGTTAGTGTTCTCTTAGGGTTAGGGTTAGGGTTAGGGTTAGGATTAGGGTTAGGGTTAGGTTTAGGGTTAGATTTAGGGTTAGGTTTAGGGTTAGGGTTAGGGTTAGGTTTAGGGTTAGGTTTAGAGTTAGGATTAGGGTACGGGTTAGACTTAGGGTTAGGGTTAGTGTTCTCTTAGGGTTAGGGTTAGGGTTAGGGTTAGGGTTAGGGTTAGGAATATTGTTAGGTTTAGGTTTAGGGTTAGATTTAGGGTTAGGGTAAGGGTTAGGGTTAGGGTTACGGTTAGTGTTCTGTTAGGACTA
>NW_028137297.1:70000-72500 GCF_965140915.1 Aythya marila | reverse complement strand
TAAGGTTAGGGTTAGGGTTAGGGTTAGGGTTATGGTTAGGGTTAGGGTTAGTGTTAAGGTTAGTGTTCTCTTAGGGTTAGGCTTAGGGTTAGGGTTTGGGTTAGGCTTAGGGTAAGGGTTAGGGTTAGGCTTAGGGTTAGGGTTAGGGTTAGGGTTAGATTTAGGGTTAGGGTTAGGGTTAGGGTTAGTGTTGTCTTAGGGTTAGGGTTAGGGTTAAGGATAGGGTAAGGGTTAGGGTTGGGGTTAGTGTTCTCTTAGGGTTAGGGTTAGGGTTAGGGTTAGGTTTAGGGTAAGGTTTAGGGTTAGGGTTAGGGTTAGGGTTAGATTTAGGGTTAGGGTTAGGGTTAGGGTTAGGGTTAAGGTTAGGGTAAGGGTTATGGTTGGGGTTAGTGTACTGTTAGGGTTAGGGTTAGGGTTAGGGTTAGGTTTAGGGTAGGGTTAGGTTAAGGGTTAGGGTTAGGGTGGTTAGTGTTCTATTAGGGTTAGGATTAGGATTAGGGTTAGGGTTACGGTGAGTGTTCTCTTAGGGTTAGGCTCAGGGTTAGGGTTAGGGTTCTCTTAAGGTTAGGGATAGGGTTAGGGTTAGGGTTAGGGTTAGGTTTAGGGTTAGGGTTAGGGTTAGTGTTCTCTTAGGGTTAGGGTTAGGGTTAGGGTTAGGGTTAGGGTTAGGGTTAGGTTTACGGTTAGAGTTCTCTTAGGGTTAGGGTTCAGGTTAGGGATAGGGTTAGGATTAGGGTTAGGTTTAGGGTAAGGGTTCGGGTTAGGGTTAGTGTTCTCTTAGGTTTAGGCTTAGTGTTAGGGTTAGGGTTAGTGTTCTCTTAGGGTTAGGCTTAGGGTTAGGGTTAGGGTTCTCTTACCGTTAGGGTTAGGGTTCTCTTAGGGTTAGGGTTACGGTTAAGGTTAGGGTTCTCTAAAGCTTAGGGTTAGGGTTAGGGTTAGGGTTAGGGTTAGGGTTAGGGTTAGGGGTAGGGTTAGGGTTAGGGTTAGGGTTAGGGTTAGGTTTAGGGTTAGTGTTCTCTAAGGGTTAGGATTAGGGTTAGGGTTAGGGTTAGGTTTAGGGTTAGGGTTAGGGTTAGGGTTAGGGTTAGGTTTGGGGTTAGGGTTAGTGTTCTCTTAGGTTTAGGGTTAGGATTAGGGTTAGGGTTACGGTTAGTGTTCTCTTAGGGTTAGGCTTAGGGTTAGGGTTAGGGTTCTCTTAAGGATAGGGTTAGGGTTAGGGTTAGGGTTAGGGTTAGGGTTAGGGTGAGGGTTATGGTTAGGGTTAGGGTTAGTGTTCTCTTAGGGTTATGGTTAGGGTTAGGGATAGGGTTAGGGTTAGGGTTACGGTTAGGGTTAGGGTTAGAGTTACGGTAAGGGTTAGGGTTAGGGTTAGTGTTCTCTTAGGTTTATGCTTAGGGTTGTGGTTAGGGTTAGTTTTCTCTTAGGGTTAGGCTTAGGGTTAGGGTTAGGGTTCTCTTACCGTTAGGGTAAGGGTTCTCTTAGGGTTAGGGTTATGGTTAAGGTTAGTGTTCTCTAAATGTTAGGGTTAGGGTTAGGGTTAGGGTTAGGGTTAGGGTTAGGGTTAGGGTTAGGGTTAGGGTTAGTGTTCTCTTAGGGTTAGGATTAGGGATAGGGTTAGGGTTAGGGGTAGGGTTAGGGTTAGGGTTAGGGTTAGGGTTAGGGTTTGTGTTCTCTTAGGGTTAGGATTAGGATTAGGGTTAGGGTTACAGTTAGTGTTCTCTTAGGGTTAGGGTTAGGGTTAGTGTTCTCTTAGGGTTAGGCTTAGGGTTAGTGTTCTCTTAAGGTTAGGGTTAGGGTTAGGGTTAGGGTTATGGTTAGGGTTAGGCTTAGGGTTAGGGTTAGGGTTAGGGTTAGGGTTAGGGTTAGTGTTCTCTTAGGGTTAGGATAAGGATTAGGGTAAGGGTTACGGTTAGTGTTCTCTTAGGGTTAGGCTTAGGGTTAGGGTTAGGGTTCTCTTAAGGTTAGGGTTAGGGTTAGGGTTAGGGTTATGGTTAGGGTTAGGGTTAGTGTTAAGGTTAGTGTTCTCTTAGGGTTAGGCTTAGGGTTAGGGTTTGGGTTAGGCTTAGGGTAAGGGTTAGGGTTAGGCTTAGGGTTAGGGTTAGGGTTAGGGTTAGATTTAGGGTTAGGGTTAGGGTTAGGGTTAGTGTTGTCTTAGGGTTAGGGTTAGGGTTAAGGTTAGGGTAAGGGTTAGGGTTGGGGTTAGTGTACTGTTAGGGTTAGGGTTAGGGTTAGCGTTAGGGTTAGGTTTAGGGTTAGGGTTAGGTTAAGGGTTAGGGTTAGGGTTAGTGTTCTCTTAGGTTTAGGCTTAGGGTTAGGGTTAGGGTTAGTGTTCTCTTCGGGTTAGGCTCACGGTTAGTGTTAGGGTTCTCTTAAGGTTAGGGTTAGGGTTAGGGTTAGGGTTAGGGTTAGGGTTAGGGTTAGGGTTAGTGTTCTCTTAGGGTTAGGGTTCAGGTTAGGGTTAGGGTTAGGATTAGGGTTAGGGTTAGGATAAGGGTTAGGG
>NW_028137297.1:50000-55000 GCF_965140915.1 Aythya marila | reverse complement strand
AGCATCTTGGGAACTATTAGCAATTATACCTATTGTTTTTCTCCATTAGAGAGTCAATCTGTGGAGGGGAAAGGGGAGGATATTTTTCCTTACTTGCTTACTCTCCCTTTCTCCTTCACCACCCCTGTATCCTCCTGGGTCACTCTGCCTTCCTCCTTCACCACCCTCTTATCCCCTGAGCTTGTCACAATAGCTCTCCAAGATATTGAATATTTCTGGAATACTCAGAATACCATAGTCTTGTTGTTCTGCCTCATGAATGCACTTCAGATTCTGCTTAAAGTTAAACAACTACTTATGAAGCTCATCCGGAGATCTGCCCGGAGGCAGTATAGTTGTGGGTGGCAGGGAGTATGGGTGGATATGGGCAGGCATCTAGAGCAGTTGGCACCCCCAGTGTGTTGGAAATTCACCCCTGAACAATGGCAAAATCCTCAAAAACTGGCAGAATGCTTGAAAAAAAGGTGTAATGATTCTGGCAGTTCCAAAGTAACACAAATCATTGTAACGTGCTGGGGCCTGGCTCATGCCTATCGAGCTGCCATTGATACTGCTGTCAACTTAGTGACAGACCCTGCGGCCACTCCAAACCCTGTGACAGATCCAACGGCCACTGTGACCCCTACGGTGGATTCTGCAGCCGCTCCAGCCCCAGCTCCTGCAGCCGCTCCAGCCCCAGCTCCTGCAGCCGCTCCAGCCCCAGCTCCTGCAGCCACTCCAGCCCCAGCTCCTGCAGCCGCTCCAGCCCCAGCTCCTGCAGCCGCTCCAGTCCCAGCTCCTGCAGCCGCTCCAGTCCCAGCTCCTGCAGCCGCTCCAGTCCCAGCTCCTGCAGCCGCTCCAGTCCCAGCTCCTGCAGCCGCTCCAGTCCCAGCTCCTGCAGCCGCTCCAGTCCCAGCTCCTGCAGCCGCTCCAGTCCCAGCTCCTGCAGTCGCTCCAGTTCCAGCTCCGGCCGCTACTCCAGTCCCAGTTCCTGCAACTGCTCCAGTCCCAGCTCCTGAAGCCGCTCCAGCTCCAGCTCCTGAAGCCGCTCCAGCTCCAGCTCCTACTGCTGCTCCAGTCCCAGCTCCTGCAACTGCTCCAGCTCCAGCTCCTACTGCTGCTCCAGTCCCAGCTCCTGCAACTGCTCCAGCTCCAACTCCAGCTTCTGTAGCCGCTACAGCTCCGGTTCCTGCAACTGCTCCAGCTCCTGTAGCCGCTCCAGCTCCTGTGGCCGTGTCAGAGAAACGAGCTGTAGCAGTGCAAGTTGACCCTGCAGAGGGCATTCCAACCCCTGTGGCAGACCCTGTAACAAAGTCAGAGAAACGAGCAGTAGCAGTGCAAGCTGCCCCTGTAGAGAAGGTGAAAATATGGTATAGAAATTCAAGTCGTTTAGAACGCAGAGAGTCTTCTGCCAATCCAGGTAAGGCTTCTGCCAAAACTAAGTATAGAGATGACGAAGATGATGACGACGCTGGGCCGTCAAGGATTCAGGAGGAGGAAGATGAGGATGCCGAAAGAGCAACAGTAACTACCCGAAGCCTAAACGAGCGCGAGCTACGAGATGTGCGAAAAGATTTTGGTCGCTGTATAGGTGAGCAGCTTGTCACCTGGCTGCTCCGGTGCTGGGACTCTGGAGCCAATTGTGTGGAATTAGACGGCAGGGAAGCCAAGCGGCTGGGATCCCTTGCTCGAGACGCCGGCATTGACAAAGCAATTGCAGATGGAGCACGACCCACCAGCCTCTGGAGGCGTCTCCTCTCAGCTGTGAGGGAAAGGTATCCCTTCAAGGAAGATATTTTATGTCTACCAGGCAAGTGGACCACTATGGAGAAGGGAATCCAGTACCTGAGGGAATTAGCCGTACGGGAAGTGATTTATGAGGATCCAGACCTCAAACAAACATCCACAGATCCAGATGAAGTCAAGTGTACACGACCCATGTGGCGGAAGTTTGTACGGAGTGCACCATCATCATATGCCAGCTCATTGGCAATAATGGCCTGGAAAGAGGATGAGGAACCCACAGTGGGTGAAGCGGCTAAACAACTCCGGCAGTACGAAGAAAGTCTCTCCTCTTCCTTACAGGCCTGCGTCTCAGCTGTGGAGAAACTTTCTGAAGAGTTCCACCAACTTAAAGAGAATCTATCTTCATCCCCACCTGAACCAACCAGTGCCCACCGACCAAAGGAGAACACTTGGGAGAAACTTTCTGAAAAGGTTCACCAACTTGAAGAGAGATTATTCTCCTTCGCACCTGTACAAAGCAGTGTCTCAGCTGTCAGGGGTAGGCGTTCACCCACACAAGGAAGACGATATGGTGGGTACTCACCCCGTGCCACCCTGTGGTTTTACTTACGAGACCATGGAGAGGACATGAGAAAGTGGGATGGAAAATCTACCGCGACCCTAGAGGCACGGGTACGTGAGTTGCAAAAGAAAACAATCAGGAAAAAGGGATTCTCCGAAAAGTTTGCTGCTCCAACTTCCAGCAGACAGTCCTTCAAACACAGAAACGAGGAAGATTCTGACCAGGATTAGGGGGGCCCTGCCTCCAGCCAGGGGGAGGAAAGGGACAATCGAGTTTATTGGACTGTGTGGATTCGATGGCCTGGCACATCACGCGCACAGAAGTATAAGGCTTTAGTAGACACCGGTGCACAATGTACTATAATGCCATCGAGCTATAAAGGACCAGAGCCCATCTATATTTGTGGAGTGACAGGGGGATCTCAGCAGTTGACTGTATTGGAGGCTGAAGTGAGTCTGACTGGGAATGAGTGGGAAAAGCACCGCATTGTGACTGGTCCGGATGCTCCATGTATCCTTGGCATAGACTATCTTAGAAGAGGATACTGCAAGGACCCAAAAGGGTTCCGGTGGGCTTTTGGTATTGCTGCCTTAGAGACAGAGGGCATTAAACAATTATCTACCTTGCCTGGTCTCTCAGAGGACCCCTCTGTTGTGGGGTTGCTGAGGGTCGAAGAACAGCAAGTGCCAATTGCTACCACAACTGTGCACCGGCGGCAATATCGCACCAACCGAGACTCCCTGATTCCCATCCATAAGCTAATTCGTCAATTGGAGAGCCAAGGAGTGATCAGCAAGACTCATTCACCTTTCAATAGTCCCATATGGCCAGTGCGAAAGTCTAATGGCGAGTGGAGACTAACAGTGGACTATCGCGGCCTGAACGAAGTCACGCCACCACTGAGTGCTGCAGTGCCGGACATGCTGGAACTTCAGTACGAACTTGAATCGAAGGCAGCCAAGTGGTACGCCACAATTGATATCGCTAATGCATTTTTCTCCATCCCTCTAGCAGCAGAGTGCAGGCCACAATTTGCCTTCACTTGGAGGGGAGTCCAATATACTTGGAATAGGCTGCCCCAGGGGTGGAAACACAGCCCTACCATTTGCCATGGGCTGATCCAGTCTGCACTAGAGCAGGGGGAAGCTCCTGAACACCTGCAGTACATCGATGACATTATTGTGTGGGGTGACACAGCAGAGGAAGTTTTCGAGAAAGGGAAGAAAATAGTCCAAATCCTTCTGAAAGCCGGTTTTGCCATAAAACAAAATAAAGTCAAAGGACCTGCACGGGAGATCCAGTTTTTAGGAATAAAATGGCAAGATGGACGTCGTCAAATCCCAATGGATGTGATCAACAAAATAACAGCTATGTCTCCACCAACTAACAAAAAAGAAACACAGACTTTCCTAGGTGTTGTGGGGTTTTGGAGAATGCACATCCCAAATTACAGTCTGATTGTAAACCCACTCTACCAAGTAACTCGTAAGAAGAATGAGTTTGAATGGGGCCCTGAACAACGACAAGCCTTTGAACAAATCAAGCAGGAAATAGTCCATGCAGTAGCCCTTGGGCCAGTTCGAACAGGACCAGATGTAAAGAATGTGCTCTATACTGCAGCCGGGGAGAACGGCCCCACCTGGAGCCTCTGGCAGAAAGAACCTGGGGAAACTCGAGGTCGGCCTCTGGGGTTTTGGAGTCGGGGATACAGAGGATCTGAGGCCCGCTATACTCCAACTGAAAAGGAGATATTGGCAGCATATGAAGGAGTTCGATCTGCTTCGGAGGTGGTCGGTACTGAAGCGCAGCTCCTCCTAGCACCCCGATTACCGGTACTAGGCTGGATGTTCAAGGGAAGGGTCCCCTCTACGCATCATGCAACTGATGCTACATGGAGCAAGTGGGTTGCACTGATTACTCAGCGGGCTCGAATAGGAAACCCCAGTCGCCCAGGAATATTGGAAGTGATCATGGACTGGCCAGAAGGCAAATACTTTGGGATATCATCAGAGGAGGAGGTGGGTCGTGCTGAAGAAGCCCCACTGTACAACCAGTTGCCAGAGAATGAAAAGAAATATGCCCTGTTCACTGATGGGTCCTGTCGTATTGTGGGGAAGCATCGGAGATGGAAGGCTGCTGTATGGAGTCCTACGCGACGAGTTGCAGAAGCTGCTGAGGGAGAAGGTGAATCGAGTCAGTTTGCAGAAGTGAAAGCCATTCAGCTGGCTTTAGACATTGCTGAACGAGAAAAATGGCCAGTTCTCTATCTCTACACCGATTCATGGATGGTAGCAAATGCCCTGTGGGGATGGTTACAGCAATGGAAGCAAAACAACTGGCAGCGTAGGGGCAAACCTATCTGGGCTGCTGCATTGTGGCAAGATATTGCTGCTCGGGTAGAGAACCTGGCTGTGAAAGTACGCCACGTAGATGCTCATGTGCCCAAGAATCGGGCTACTGAAGAACATCAAAACAACCAGCAGGTGGATCAGGCTGCTAAGATTGAAGTAGCTCAGGTGGACCTGGATTGGCAGCATAAAGGTGAATTATTTATAGCCCGATGGGCCCATGACACCTCAGGCCATCAAGGTAGAGATGCAACATACAGATGGGCTCGTGATCGAGGGGTGGACTTGACCATGGACGCTATAGCACAGGTTATTCATGACTGTGAAACATGTGCTGCAATCAAGCAAGCCAAACGGTCAAAGCC